>NW_011494901.1:1908790-1913145 GCF_000754665.1 Bison bison bison
TTTTCACTCTCCTCTTTCACTTTCATCAAGAGGCTCTTCAGTTTCTCTTCACTTTCTGCCATAAGGGTGCTGTCATCTGCACATCTGAGGTTATTGATATTTCTCCTGGCAATCTTGATTCTAGCTTGTGCTTCATCCAGCTGATGATTTCACATGATATATTCTGCATATAAGTTAAATAAGCAGGGTGACAATATACATCCTTAACATACTCCTTTCTCAATTTGAAACCAGTCTGTTTTTCCATGGCCAGTTCTAACTGTTGCTTCTTGACCTTCATACAGATTTCTCAGGAGGCAGGTAAGGTGGATTGGTATTCCCATCTCTTTAAGAATTTTCCACAGTTTGTTGTGATCCACACAGTCAAAGGCTTTATCATAGTCAATAAAGCATAAGTAGATGTTTTTCTGGAGTTCTCTTGCTTTCTCTATGATCCAGTGGATGCTGACTATTAGATCTGTTTGATGTTGGCAATTTGATCTACCTGTTAAGGAAGAGCTCAGCACCTCCCAGGAGGGTTTCCCCGTCCTTGTATGTCTTCCTCTGCCCCCTTGTCATCGTGTCCTTTCTTGCATCGCCAGTACGTCTCCCATGTCTGTGTGTCTTGTATTCGTGTTACCTGGACGAACGTTTGTCTTCTTTTTAATGTATCTATCTGACTGTGCTGGATCTTAGTTGTGATACCTGGGGTCTTCAGTCTTCACCGGGGCATGCAGACTCTTTAGTTACGGCATGTGGGCTCTAGTTCCCTGACCAGGGATTGAATTCAGGCCCCCTGCATTGGGAGTGCAGAGTCTTAAACCCTGGACCATCAGGGAAGTCCCAGGGTTTGTCTTCTTAATCAAGACCAAATCTCTGAGCAGCAAGGAGACCTATACGGTACTTATCTGTGTACCTAACAGCACCTAGCATGGAGCAGGATTAAATGTTGATTGAGAGATGCATCTAACTAAGTTTCAACCCATTTTGAATATAGACAGTACCTGGAGTTGCCAAGGGAGAGTATTGATCTCCTTGTATGTGGGGGGCCCCTGTCTGTGGAATTTGCCATTTTGGCACCAGCCCTTAGGATACAAAGGAAGAAGGCATCTGTGCTCCCAACCTACCCTCACTGTGATGGGGGTGGTATGCAAGTGACTTGTAAGCTGGCTTATATTTGTGGAACACCTGTGAAATTTGCATGGTTACCCTTAGACTGTACTTATTTACAAAGGCAAATAAGTATCTCCTTTTGTTTAAAAAAAAAAAAAAGTCTGCATACCCAAAGTATTTTAGGTAAATGAAAACCTTAGTTTTCCTTAAAGGGACTAACAAAGAATTTCATTCCTTGTTGTCAGTAATGTCTTTGTGGCAGGTCCCTAATCTTTTCTTTTTCAAACTTCCTTCAAAGGATGGTTCAGGAGTCTTTAATTAACTATTAAAACGGGTGTTCTAACATGGGGGCAAGATTTAGAAAATCCCTTTAATTACTGGAACCAGATTTTCTCCTGATGTGTAAATACGAGTTTACTCCTCAACCAAATTGGGCTTTAATTAAACTGGGGGTGGGAGGTTGGGGGCCTGAATACTGGAAAGTGCCTTAATTTGCATTGGTCCCTGTTTCAATGAAATTGGCTTAAGGGTAGGGATGAGAGACTCTTATGGTTTATTGTTTAAACTGGAAAATCAAGCAAAATGGGATTTGCTTTCCATACAGGAACTCATGGAAATTAGACACACCCTTGCCACCTCTGATTTATTCAAATACCCGTGCTATAGGATTACCACAGGGACCCTCAGTGGTATGAGTTTATGAACCGCCATGCATTTCTTTTTGTTTTTTTTGCCCCCTCTGGATACATTAATCAGGCAAAACTAGGCTTATGGTTCTAGTTGACAAGGAAAGAAAAACCAGAGCTTGCTTTACCCCTCCCTCAATTTAATGCTTAACATTCAATATGGTGCACAGTTTGTTGAGAAAATAAGGTACATGTTTTGTCATTCCCCTTATGGATTTCAGTCAACCCATGGAGGTGTTTGAAATGATCGGCTAATCCGGTTTCCTTTCCTTGAACCATCTGGTTCAAATTCTGTCTACCTGCTTGGCGTGCACCAGTCTCCTCTGCATGTACATATAAGGAAGTCACAACTCATTAACAGTTTAGGGAAAATCCCTGTGGAAATATACAACTTTACTATTGTGGTAGATTTCCTCTTGGGAGCAAATTAAATAGGACTTTGATGTAAACCAAAGAAACTTGAGAGTTTTTGGAAGATACGTTGCTGCTGCTGCTAAGTGGCTTCAGTCGTGTCTGACTCTGTGTGACCCTATAGACAGAATGAGTGGTCCTAAAAAAAAATTCAACTTAAAAGCTTTTATTTCAAGTAGGAACAAAGTTATTGCATACTATCAGCTCACTCACACCATAGCTCAACTTGAAGTGGTCAAGTGATGAGCAGAACATGGCCTTACTAGCTTCATGATAAGGTCCTTGATCAAATTTCAGCAACAAGCATGTAGTAATAATAAAATTAATGGAAAATAATTTGGTGGCAGTTGCTTATTATTGGTTGAGTCAAAAGATCTACTCAATCTTCTTATTGTTTCCATTTTATTGACTTACTTTATTATTTATTTTAATTTTTATTGGAGTATAATTGACTTAGTCTCCATTTTAGAGGCTGGGAAACTCACCCCACCCTTTCCAGCCTTCCTTGAAACTATATCACATGTTTTGGTCAATGAGTTAGTTATATGTCAAAGATTGCTAGGGGCTTCTGGGAAACATTTCTCTTTCTTGGTAAAAGGGAAGAATATCACCAGACTTCCTTCCTTCTTCTTAGATGCTAAGAGAATGATTGAATGTAGATGTGATGTCCAGAGCACAGCAATCAACTTAAGACCATAAGGGAAAGCCTATAGAAATTGCAGACATCAGCCTGAACTCGGTCAGGTATTGGACCCAAACCAACAACTGCCTCCCTCTAGGTTTCTTCCTATTTAAGTCACCTTGATGGTTACTTGCAGCCGAGAGCAATGTAACCAAGCAGGACCCTATGAGACCTTCCCAGGACAGACCTCTCCCCTGTGTCCTCTGCTGTAGCTTCTCTCTGAAGTACCTATTAGATAAGAGTATCTCATGCACATTTCCTGAGTTTTTCTATAGATGCTAACACTCCCACCAGGACAGACCTCTCCCCTGTGTCCTCTGCTGTAGCTTCTCTCTGAAGTACCTATTAGATAAGAGTATCTCATGCACATTTCCTGAGTTTTTCTATAGATGCTAACACTCCCACCAGGACAGACCTCTCCCCTGTGTCCTCTGCTGTAGCTTCTCTCTGAAGTACCTATTAGATAAGAGTATCTCATGCACATTTCCTGAGTTTTTCTATAGATGCTAACACTCCCACCAGGACAGACCTCTCCCCTGTGTCCTCTGCTGTAGCTTCTCTCTGAAGTACCTATTAGATAAGAGTATCTCATGCACATTTCCTGAGTTTTTCTATAGATGCTAACACTCCCACCAAAGGGAAGATGTTAACTACTTGATGACCATGAGCATACAATCCCCAGGCCTTCTGAAGCCTAAGGACTGATAATATTAACCCCTGTGATACTGCTCTGTTACATGCATACGTGCTCAGTCCTATCTGACTCTTTGAGACTCTAAGAACTGTAGCCAGCCAGGCTCCTCTGTCCATGAGATTTCCCAGGCAAGAATACTGGAGTGGGGTGCCATTTCCTCCTCCAGGGGATCTTCCTGATGCAGGGGTTGAACCTGTGCCGCCACGTTTCCTGCATTGCAGGAGGATTCTTTACCACTGAGCCACCAAAAAAGCCCCGCTGCTCTGTGACCTCACCACCAACCAATTAAATAACTGTGCTTGAGGTAATCACACACTCTGCGACCCTTCTCCCTCGCCTGGCCTCTAAAAATACTTTGCTGAAACCCTTCCGGGAGTTCGGGTGTTTTGAGCAATGAACAAAGCAATGCTCTGTTGTTATTCAATCACTCAGCTGTGTCTGACTCTTGCAACCCCATGGACTGCAGCATGCCAGGCTTCCCTGTTCTTCACCATCTCTTGGGGCTTACTCAAACTTGTGTCCATTGAGTCGGTATGCTGCTGCTGCTAAGTCACTTCAGTCATGTCCGACTCTGTGCGACCCCATAGACAGCAGCCCACCAGGCTCCCCCGTCCCTGGGGTTCTCCAGGCAAGAACACTGGAGTGGGTTGCCATGTCCTTCTCCAATGCAGGAAAGTGAAAAGTGAAAGTGAAGTCGCTCAGTTGTGTCCGACTCTTAGCGACCCCATGGACTGCAGCCTTCCAGGCTCCTCCGTTCATGGGATTTTCCAGGCAAGAACACTGGAGTGGG
>NW_011494901.1:1913245-1933825 GCF_000754665.1 Bison bison bison
TTGTGTCCGACTCTTAGCGACCCCATGGACTGCAGCCTTCCAGGCTCCTCCGTTCATGGGATTTTCCAGGCAAGAACACTGGAGTAGGTTGCCATTTCCTTCTCCAATGCAGGAAAGTGAAAAGTGAAAATGAAGTCGCTCAGTTGTGTCCGGCTCTTAGCAACCCCATGGACTGCAGCCCACCAGGCTCCTCTGCCTGTGTGATTTTCCAGGCAAGAGTACTGGAGTGGGGTGCCATTGCCTTCTCCTGAGTCAGTATACTGCCCTGCAATAAACACAGAAATTTCCTTCACCACATCCCCGTGTCAGAAGATGGACTTTACTATTTGAGGGCAAGTGGACTCAAGTTTGGTTTAGTAACAGCAACTGATGGAGATAAACCCTATATTTTTGTATCTGCTTTGAGATGGTCTTCCTGAGTTGAATAACTCAGTTAACCTTCCTTTCTCCTCCATGGCACCTGGGATCGCCAATGGGTTGAAACTTTCATGAGGGCCTGGGATGGAGCATTTGGGTCCAAGCTCAGAATGGATGAAAATAGTGTAGGTTGAAGGATTAAGTCAAAGGCTAAAGAAGAAAGACAAAAGGTGATTTCCCCGCTTCCATTACGCACAGGGAGAAGTGATGTAATAAGAACGTTGCAGTCTCTCTTACATGTTTTTTTTTTTTTTCTCTCTCTTACATGTTTTGAGTGAAAATGAAAAGTCAGCTCTTCATAGAGTTTTTGCAGCACCCTGTGCCCGATCGCAGACCTATTTTCTGATTCACCCCCTTTTCCCTCTACTTCTTCCTTCTTCTCCAGGGTCCAGAATCTTCTAATGAAGTCAGTTTATTTGTTTATTTCTTTCTTTGTCATAGCTGAATCTGATGGCTATTATACCTCCTTCTCAATTCCCTCCATCTTCCCATTTTTACTTAAGTACTTTCCCTCAGCTCCTCTGGTCTCATCTTACACAAAGTTAGTTCAAAGGTGCATTCAAATTTATAGTGTCTGACATTAAAAAAAAAAAAAAAAAGAAAGACCTCTGGTGATGAGGAAATAAAAAGAGAATCCTTAAGAGCAGATGCAGATGTTGTATTTCCTGATTTAAAATGGAATATAATACCTAAAAGAAAAAACGCTGTCGGAAACATTTTTATTTTTCCTGACTGGATTTTTTTTTTTCAAAAACAGTGCTTCCTATTGACCTAAGATACAGAATAAAGTAGGAAAGAAGGTTACAAAAATCTGACTGTGTTCGTTCTTTAATTTTTCCCTCAGGGTGCAGTGCTAAGGACAAAGGGGCTTTTCTAAGAGTTTTTCCTCTGTCCTGGAAAAAAATCCCCCAAACAGACCCCCAATTCAGCAGGTCAAAGGCCCACTTCACCAGAGGGGCTGCTTGGACAGGAAGTGGTGGATTTCCTCTTCAGCAGGGATCACTCCCAGAGCTGGGCTGGTTTGGTGGGAGGGGGGACAACTGTTCGCACGACTCAAATTCAGAATTTAAACTGGGAGAGACCTCTGATATCCAGTCCCCGGGTTTATGAGGATGGGAGAAGGTGCTGCCTCTTGTTGCCAATCCCTGTCAGCCTTGGTAGAAAGGCCAAGTGGGAATTTTTGGTAACGCTGCAGAACTCACATTTCCTGGACCAAATGAATCTGGGGAAACACTGGCAAAATCAAGTTAAAGAAGACTCTTCACTACTGTGGTTCTCTACTGGACACTGGATTTAGAGTCTAGTACTCGCCAAGTTTATATGATTGCAAACAGACTGTGTTTGTCTTTTTGGTGGAGTAGCAAAATATTCCTCAAACAGGAGCACATTGTTCCTACCATGTGGGGAAATGCTGAGGTGATAAATCTGTTACTGGGATCCATCTTCCTTTGCTCCTCAGTCTTCCTCAGCTCTGTGAGTAATAACAGCTGACTCTACAGGGCTTCCCTGGTAGCTGAGCTGGTAAAGAATCCACCTGCAATGCAGAAGACCCTGGTTCGATTCCTGGGTTGGAAAAATCCACCGAAGAAGGGATAAGCCACCCACTCCAGTATTCTGGCCTGGAGAATTCCATGGTCAGAGGAGCCTGGCAGTCCCCAGCCCATGAGGTCACAAAGAGTCAGACATGACTGAGCAAATTTCACTTCACCACTTGATCACTTGGACATGTTTGTAACCCAGTTCTGCAGCTCAGCGGTAACCGAAGTGGGCTACCATCTGAAGACTTTTCTGAAAGAACATGGTCTTAGCAGAAAGAACATGGAGACTGGATACTTATTCTGCCCCTACTTAGTGGCAAGGCACACTTTACCTTTTCAGAGGGGGAGAAGGCTTCAGAGAATATGGTACTGTTTACATGGGCACAGGAAATTATTGGCAAAACAGCAGCTGTATTTTTCAGAGCTTCATGAATTACCCATTGCATTCATGTAGAAAGCTGATCTCTTCCCCGTTTTTGTTTGGTATTGAAACAAACCCTTGGCTAATTCTTTTGTTGGGAGAGAAAAGAATTTGAAAATGATTGGTCTTTTTTAAAAAAGAAATTACTTTTCTTCTTCCCTTTTATTTTTTTTTTATAGTTGGAATGAAATATGGGTTTAAGCTCACTATTCTTTATCATATCCCCAAAGCACTACATTTGATGACAGCTTATAAATTGAATTCCCCAGCCCCAGCTCTCCTTCTGAGTGCAAACCAGTGTTTAGCAGCACCCACTGCACAGCCCTCCCAGGACATGGCAGAGACTCTGCAAACTCAGCATCGTTGCTCCTGCCCTCCTTTCCCTGCACCCCCCCTGACCAAGGGCACTGCTGTCCATCCACTAACACAGGCTGGAACCTGGGACTCATCCTTCTTTCTTTCTCTCGAGTTCATTCTCTCTCTTGGGTGACTTTTTGCCTCCAATTGTCAAGCTCCTCCAACATAGCTTTAGAAAATGCTCTTCTCCACTGTCTTCCCCTTAGTTCAGCAAAGCGAACCTTGGCGTTGCTTACCATCCTTCCAGACCTGACTCTTCCAGCCCCTGCTGTCACCTGCTACCACCCTGCCTCACCCTGTACACACTGATTTCTGCACATTTCAGTGGGTTCTGAAGCAACCCACTCTGTCGCTTCACATTGCTCTGACTTGACCTATTATTTCTCTTTCTCCCAGATAACCTCCTTTCCCCCACCTTCTTTGCCTATCTCTGTCTGAGGGCTGAGACCTCCATTAGGTGCTTCTCTTTTCAGAGGCTTCCCTGAGTTCCACGGGAAGAAATGGCCATATCCATCTCTGTGCCGCCACTGTCCCTTCATCAGAATCCTTGGTTTTTACTTGGGCATGCAGAATCATGAAAAATAATAGATGCTTGTTGTTCTGGGGTGAACTGTCACGCAGAAAAAGCAAATGGTTGCAACCTGGCATCTAATAGGTGCTTAAGATGCATTCGGAATAAGCAAGTTATAAATGCTTGAGGGTATTTTATTTTCCTCTACACGATGAAAAAAGAAGATGATGTTTTGTGATTAAGTTGCCTGACTTAGAAGTTGACTAATGGAAAAGACCCTGATGCTCAGAAAGATTGAGGGCAGGAGGAGACGGGGGCAACAGAGGATGAGATGGTCGGATGGCGTCACCGACTCGATGGACATGAGTTGGAGAAAACTCTGGGAGATAGTGAAGGACAGGGAAACCCATGGGATCGCAAAGAATCGGACACAACTGAGCAATTGAACAACAGCAATGGGGAAGAGGGTCACTGGAGGCCTGCCAGGGACCAGTCATTCTATCTCTGCCATTCTGGACCGTTCAGTGGGCAGATGGCAGCAGGCTGGCTGCTCCGTCAGGGCCCTTCTGCACAGGCATTTTTGATGCCCTAAACTCCAGTCTCACAGAACGGGGACCAGATGTCACCCTGCTGGCATCTCCACCTCCTGCAGCCAGCTGAGCCTCTGAGACTTTTAAATGATCCCGTAAGTGTCGAATTACCTGGTACCAAGCTTGACAGAGAATACTTACTTGCTAAGAGGGAGTTCTCTTGTTTTGCCATTTTTTAAGAGGAAAAACCATACAAAACGTTTTTTTTTTTTTTTTTCATGAAAATCTGTGCCTGGGGTATGGGAAGAGAATGGTTACTGAGATACATGATGTTTTGATTGTTATACATTTGTGGTTCTAGTGCAAATCCCCCTCCATCTGCACCCTCCCTCTTTCTCTTACATGCTCAGCCGCTCACACTTGACTGACTCCTGCCGCTTTACCTGTGAAGAAGGTCAAGACTTTTCTACCATAAAGATCCCTTCTTCTTCTTCTTTTTATTTTGGCCACATTGCCCAGCATGTGGGATCTTCATTGCCCAACCAGGGACTGAACCTGTGTCTCCTGCAGTGGAAGTGAGGAGTCTTAACCACCGGACCACTAGGGAAGCCAGGGACCTTTAATTCTTCTCCACATCCAGCTGGGCCTCTTCCATCCAGTGACCCCCAAACAGGTCTCCTCTTGGGCCTCTGACTCCCATTGCTGTTCTGGCCACTGCAACCTGGCTTCCATTTCAGCTCTTTCATTTACTGCTCCTGCTAATGTCAACTCTGATCTCCTAATTCCCTCCTAATTGCCACCTTGAATGGAAAGTTCAGTCCTTATCTAATTTGCTGCTGTCGAAACTCCTCCAGTTCTCTCTCTGAAGCCCCGCCTCCTCTGGGCTGTTGGGACATTGCTGTGTGCTGGCCTCTCCTGTCCATCTAACGATGTCTTCTCGTATTTATCCCCTCCTTTTCTATCCACATATTGATAACAAAGTCTTCCCCTTTCTTCAAAACCCAACTCCATTCTACTTCTTCCAAAAAACCAAATCCCACTTCTGTACTTACTGAAGGTCCCAATTTTTCTAAGACTCAGTTTCTCCATCTGTGAGATGGCGATCCTATGAGAACTTACTTCAGAGGACCGTATGAAGAGTCAGCATAAGGGATTTACACAGCGCCTGCCACATGTGGAGGTCTTCATGCATGTTGGTTTTAGAAAAACTGTTTCCAGATGGAATCAGCATCTCCATCTCACTGGGGTTTATGAATGACTGTCTCTCTCTGGATTAAGAGATCCTGAGGTGGTTGGGGAGGTGAGGAACTACTTATCTTGTAATTCCTTTCCAACCACTGTCATGTTTCCTGAACCTGATATTGCTTGCACTCATAGTGACAAACTCTGTGTCATTCAGTACAGTTTCGTTTGTGCATTTCAGTCCCATTCACCAAAGCCACACACAGCTACCTATTGTGTATCAGGCGGTGTACTAGCCCCCGAGATGCACGAGAGGCGGGCTTAGTCCTTTCCCCCGAGGAGCTCTAAGTTGGGCAAGAGTGAGCTTGGGTACGAAGCACCATACCTCCACACCGACTCTGAGATGTGTGCTTGACGACTACAGTGTGGCTGGGCTGGTGGACATTGGTCGCTTGAATGGGTAATTCAGGAGATGGACACAGTCGCAAAAATGGGAGCTGTGACAGTCTGAATCCTGAAGCTGATTGTGTTCTTTGCGCATCAGTAAGGTTGTCTGGGTGTGCTCTGTGTCCTGTCTGACAGCTCCTGCTTCTGCATGGGCATGAGGCTTCTCTCATTGACCAGACTCCCCCTCCCGGGTTTGCTCTCCTAGGAAGCTTGGAGAATGTAAGCCCAGAGGTCTCTTTCTGAAGCAACAGCAGAGAGTTTAGACTAGGTGACCTCTGGAGTCCCTCCTGACCTTGAAACTCTGTGATGGGATAAAAGTGGCCTAGAAACAAAGGTCTGAGTTTCAGCGGCAGCATTCATGCTGACCTGCCTGGCTCATTAGGGTTAATCAGTAAACGGGTTGCTAAGACAATATTTGAGAGGTGGATTCTAGTAGATTAAGGTGGAGGTGGGTAGAAGAAAGTGTACTTTAAGGACAACGGTTGTTACAGGGCCATATAAAACAAGCCTGGCACAAGTCCCACCTTTTCCTGAAAGTCTTTTATCCTCTGTGGGCCCTCAGCTCATACAGCACACTGGCCTTTAGAAAATATTCTGGACTTAGACCACGATGAACCTCTGACCTACATGGTTTCTCTTGCCTCTTAAAATATGTGTTTGTTTGGTAGCCCCCAAGGAGATTAGGAACCGAGATTAGGAGACATTTTTGGGAAATGCCCCATTTCCCATAGTACCTGGTTTTAAACTGGAGGCAGAGTACATGTTTCATAAGAACTTGATTGATAGTGTGAAAGCAAAAGTGTCCAAGGACTGTAGACAAAGTCTTCTGTGCTGGCCAGGCAGGGCATACTGGAGGCTCTCTCTCCTTGGTCCAAGTCCCTGGGAAGGACCTCAGATGATGACCTGAGATCATCAGAGATGATCGTAGTGTGGCTTTGCTCCAAACCTGGGAGCCACCAAATTTATTGCTGAGGTGAGCCGAATACTTCCATCGTTGGTTTCCAGGAAGAATCAACCAAGTACAAAAGGTGGGGTGACAATCTTTCTTTGGGGTGCAAGAGAGGCCAGGTTCCCCTTCCTCTGGGGCAGCAAATATTTTATGCCCCGAACTCTGATTCCCTCTTTGAGCTCAGGTCCCACAGTCTTCTTGGACGTTGAAAATGGTTGTGGAAGTGGTGGATACATAGTTTTCCAAAACTTCATGCAAATTTATGCAGTATATTTTTTCTGGAGAATGACCCCATTGCTTCAAACACTTTTAAGTTCCTCAAAATACTAAGATAACGCTACTCCATCTATACTTCTGTTGCAGAGACTTTTCTGAGAATGATTTATATAGGAATATGCATAGATACTACAAGAGAGGGTAGGGATGTATAAGCCTTTGGGCTTGGGGTTTCAAGCTCAAAGGTGAAGCTCAAATTTTTTATTTTGAAGACTTCATCTTTTAAACTTGTGTTTGGTTCACAGCAAAATTGAGAGGAAGGAACAGAAATTTCCCTGGCCCTGCATGCATGCATAGCCAACTCCATTATCAAGATCCTCCATCAGAGTAGTACATTTATTATCATGAACATACATCAGCACATCATTAAGATGCAAAGTCCATAGTTTTTACATTAGTGTTCACCCTTAGATTGTACATCCTATGGGTTTGGACAAATGTCTATATATCTACCATTAAAGTATCATACAGCATATTTTCACTGCCCTAAAAGTTTTTGTGCTCTGCCTATTCGTTCCTCCCTCCCCGCCAGCCTCTGGTAACCACTGATCTTTTTGCTGTCTCTGTGGTCGGTTGGTTTAGTTGCTAAGTTGTGGCTGACTTGCGACCCCATGGACTGTAGCCCGCCAGGCTCCTCTGTCCATGGGATTCTCCAGGCAAGAATCCTGGAGGGGGTTGCCATTTCCTTCTCCATAGGTTGCTTTGTCTTACATTTTCCAGAAAGACATACAGTTGGGATCATAAAATATGCAGGTTTTTCCGATTGGCTTCTCTTAATAATATGCGTTACAGTTTCCTCCATGCCTTTTCCTGGCTTGTCGGCTCACTTCTCTTTAACGCTGAACAACACTCCGTCTGTGCCACAGTTTACCCATTTACCTGTTGAAGGACACCTTCGTTGCTTCCAAGTTGTCGCAGTTATGAACAAAGCTGCTACACAGCCACTTGCTTGTTTTCTGTGTCACAGCATTTCACATTCCTTGTATAAATACCAAGGAGAAAGGTTGCTGGATCATAAGATAAGAGAGTGGTTAGCTTTGTAAAAACGGCCAAATTGTCTTCCAAAGTGGCTGCCCCCTTCTGCATTCTCACCAGCAATGAATGGGCGTTCTTGTTGGTCTGCATCCTTGCAGCGTTTGGTGCTACCAGTATTCTGGACTTTGACCACTCTAATAGTCAGATAGTGCGCTGGTAGCTCCTTGTCACTCTAATTTGCATTTTCCTGATGGTGTATGAGGTGGAACATCTTTTCATGTGCTTACTTGCCATGTATATGTCTTCCTAGGTGATGTATCTGCTAAGGTATTTGGCCTATTTTTTAACCAGGTTGTTTG
Organism: Bison bison bison; assembly: GCF_000754665.1. Taxonomy (NCBI): domain Eukaryota; kingdom Metazoa; phylum Chordata; class Mammalia; order Artiodactyla; family Bovidae; genus Bison; species Bison bison. Next base: position 1,921,208 of record NW_011494901.1, read on the forward strand.
ACTTCTTATTGTTGAGTTTTAAGAGTTCTTTGTGTATTTTGGATAACAATCCTTTATCAGATATGTCTTTTGGAAATATTTCCTTCCAGCCTGTGCTTTGTTTTTTGTTTCTCTTGACAAGGTGTTTTTCAGAGCAGAAGCTTTCATTTTAATGAAGTCCAGATTAAGAACTTTCTCTTAGATTGTGCTTTTGATTTCATATCAAAAAGTAACCACTGTACCAAACTCATCAAAGTTTTCTCCTATGTTATCTTCTAGGAGTTTTACAAATTTGCGTTTTACATTTAGGTCTAGGATTCATTTTGAGTTACTTTTGTTAAGAGTGTGAGGTCTGGGTCTGATTCATTGTCTTGTGCTTGGATGTCTAGTTGGTTCAGCACCATTTGTTGGAAAGACTATCTCTTGTCCATTTTATTGTGTTTACAATCTTGACCTTTTTAGCAGCAAACTTGTTCATGTGTGCAGTTGAGGTCTTGACACTAACGCTTATTGAGCATTTGATATACTCTAGGTACTGTTTTAATTGTTTTATACACATTTTATCAGAGATTCCTCACAACCACATCATAAACTACCATGATTATCCCCAATTTACAGATAGAGAAACTGAGGTTCTGAGAGACTAAGAATGTGCCCGAGGGTAATAGCCGATTACCTGGTTCTTAGTGATGCTGTGCTTTTCTTCCAAGTGTCCAGGCTTCCAATAAGAAACTCCAAAAGGGTTGTAATGTTAACTTTGATCTTAGTGGTCTCTGGGCATTGGGCCCTTTCTTGTCACTTCTGGATGAGCAGGCTTTCTCTTGCCCCTGGTAAGTAAGGTGAGGAGGTTGGAGGAAAACCTGCAGACATGCACACTTCCGTTTAGCCCTGGGGCACCTCTGTCAGGCACATAGTGTGAAATGAATAATGACAGAGAATCAACGTCTAGTGATATCCTGACTTAATTCCCCCTTATTGTGTACTATTCCCAGGCAAGATAATATTTGTGGTATCAAAGCAAATTGGAAATCAGAAAATGTGAACATGGTCAAAATTTTCACAAGAAAAAAAAAATTAAAAATTCACACTCACAGAGAAAGGGCTTCCCTGGTGGTTCAGTGGTGAAGACTTTGCACTCCCAAAGTGGGGGGCATGCGTTTGATCCCTGGTTGAGGAAGCTCTGCCTGCTATGTGGTGCAGCCAAAAAAACAAACAAACAAAAAGAAGTGTGGTAGAACCAGAAATACAATTTAGCTAATGGCCTAGTCCTTCCAAATGAAAGCTTCGTTTTTCATTAAAGATAGATTATTTAAGGGTATTCCCTGGTGGTCCAGTGGTTAGGACTCTGTCCTTCCTCTGCAGGGGGCATGGGTTCGATCTGTGGTTGGGGAATTAAGATCCCCCAAGATGTATGGTAAGGCTGAAAAAAAGAGAAAAGATTATTTGAAATGAACTCTTATTTGAGATAATGAGTTGAGAGATCCTTCCTACATGTATGCTCTGCAAGTCACACTCATCCAGCCACACAAACAACGGAACCCAGAGCTCCAGGACACCCGGACACCACGCCAGGGAGACAGCCCGAGGGCTTGACAGAGTAAGCAAAGAGCTCCTAAGCTATCTAATGAGCTCTGGGGTTTCGGCAAATATCTGCTCTGGGGAAGACAGTCTGGCCACGGCTGAAGTAAACACGCTCCGGTATAAACACTGCCCTCCAGGCCATGGGCAACAGCAAAATGCACCCAGTCCTAAAGACCCCACAGGTTGGTTTCCAACTGGACTCCAGTCACAGAGCAGTAGGGCTGAGGGCTGAGTTGGTTGGGGGCTCAAGCTGACCCTGAGCTGATGCCCTTCTGGAGTCCAAGGCCCCGAGGCTTTGTGTCCTGGCCAGCGATACTGTCACAGAACTGGAAATACTTTCCCACTCTCCCTGGATTTTTTTCACTTCGCCCTCCCCACCATCCCCCAAATCCTAAAAACTGTGTCATTCTCACAGAGTCCTCTGTGGATCTGAAGCATGAAAGAATTTGGTTCAATCTCCTATTGCTTGCCTAACTTCCAGCTTCCACATTTGGCCCAATGGAATAACAAGATTAAAAGCAGACTGGGGACTTCCCTGGTGGTCCAGTGGTTAAGACTATGCTTCCAAGGCAGGTGGCAAGCATTCCATCTGACTGGGGAACTAAGACCCCACGTGCCTGTGGGGTGAGGTCAAAAGAGTATTTTTAAAAAAAAAGCAGACTGGATGACAGCAAAATGACTAAGCCATTTCTCACAAGAGACAATTAAAAACTTTTATTTTAGGCATCGCTTGAAATAATTGTTATGATGAAGTATATTTTGAATTGCGCATTATCCACTGCTTAGAAAAACAGAGGTCATTAGCATGTGATAGAAGGTAGAATACACGTGTGTAGAATACGTGGTCTTTTCCCTTTGTAAACTCTGTGACCCACCCCAGTGTGCTCAGGTCATCATCCACGTCATCCTCACAGGTGAGCGGCAAGGGAAGCGGAACAGAGTCATTATCATTATTTCACAGACAGAAATCTGAGAGACTATGACTTGCAGCGGTCCCAAACCAGTTAGCTATGAATGGAGACTCACTATCAGATGTGTCGTTGCATCTTGCTTTCTTCCTAACACACAGCCCTGCTTCAGTGCACGGTCATATAGATGGTTGCTTTTCTTTGTTTATAGTTTTAATTCATTTGTTCCTTTTTTTTTTTTTTTTGCTTTGGCTGAGCCATGTGGCATGTGGGTTCCATGACCAGGGATCAAACCCGTGCCCCCTACATTGGAAGCATGGACTCTTAACTACTGGACCACCAGGGAAGTCTCCTGCTTACTTTTCTGGTTGTTTCCTAGAACTCTTCACACCCTAGAAAAGTCAAAGCCTTGTCCTCTTGTAGTTAACAATGGCAGAGCCTTCACTTGTTTCTGAATTTCCAGCGGGAGAGTGGGTGGAATGGTGGGAGAGGGATGGGCAGGAGAGCCTTATTTGCCACAGCGAATGCCACCCCCCTCCCTCCTCAGAGTTCTTCGACTAGCCAAGAGTGAAGTGGCCTATAGGTCATTCCTGACTTGTAAGCCAGGAACTTAAATAGTGGAAAAGAATTATATGATTCAATTATACTATTCAGTTAAACGTAAGTAATTACAGTCATCTTCATTCTTTGTAATCTTCTTAACCTCGTGGTATTTCCTGACTCTGACATACTTTGGTGTGATTATATCTATCAGCTGAGATGATGACTAATTCCTCTGAGCTATTTTCTGTCTGTTCTTATTTGTGATGGGGAACTATCTCTTTGTAAATCTGCACCAAGATCAATTATTAGTATCACTTTTATAGATGTAGCTTAACACCGTACGTGGGACATAGTTATGCCCAATAAATAAATGGTGGGTATAATCATTAACAATCTAGGTTTGCTTGGGAACTGCCGGGCAGGTGATTTTTTAAGCCCTCCAGTCACATAATAACTTGGGAAATCTGAGAAGCTTTTCAGGAGTGATCACATCAGAAACCCAAGGGAAAGCAGTCAGAGAAATGGTTTAGGGTAGCATTGTTTTATTTATCCCTTTCATTTCTTTAATTCTTCCATGAAAAAGACAGATGAAGACTTCCCCAAATTAACATGCACATTGACAATAACCATGTGAGTGCTTAGTCTCTCAGTTGTGTCCGACTGTTTGTGATCCTTTGTACTGCAGCCTGACAGGCTCCTCTGTCCATGGGATTTTTCAGGCAAGAATATTGGAGTAGGTTGCCATTTCCTTCTCCACACTTTGGAATAATAATGTGAACGTACTCAATGGCCATGAGTTTTAGCAAACTCTAGAAGATGGTAAAGGGCAGGGAAGTCTGGCATTCTGCAGTCCATGGGATCACAAAGAGTCAGATGTGACTTAGCAACTGAAAAATAACTTGCTTGATAACCAAAAGCTGTGACTGTCTTCCTCTCATTGTCTGATATTGATAAAACATCCCCTGAAGGACCATTCTAAGCTGGCCCTGGCTTGTCCAACTCCTCTCAACTTCAGATTCAAAGAACTTTCCCCAGATACCCACCCACCCACTTGGTCCTATGTCTTCAGGACCAAACTTAGGAAATTAAATATCCAGTTCTTATGAGCAGTGGGGGAGTGGAGTCTGTCTTGAGTGGCTAATGAGCACTCAGTAATGCATCCTGACTCCCATATGTTTGTCCAGTTTCTGATTTAGACTTCATTTCTCTCATCTTGAAACTACCTTGAGGTTCCTTCAGCTGGGCTCCTTCTATCAAAACAGATAACATCAGGCCAGAACATGCCTATACAGTTGCATTTTAATGGCAGGGCAGTGGAAACAATTCCCCGCAGTGTGCAAAAAATAAGAGGGTATATCTTCCAAGTTCTAAGCAATTGATTCTAATAATGTATAAGTGAAATGAGCATACTTTTATTATTGTCCTTTAATATAGTTTCCCCCTCAGTCTCTCCCATCAGGAAGCTTCCATAAGCCCCTTATCCTTATCCATCAGAGGGCAGACAGAACGAAAACCACAATCACAAGAAACTAATGGAACTGATTGCATAGACCATAGCCTTGTACAGCTCAAAAAAAACTATGAGCCATGCTGTGTAGAGCCACCCAAGATGGACGGGTCATGGCAGAGAGTTCTGACAGAATGTGGTCCACTGGAGAAGGGAATGGCAAACCACTTCAGTATTCTTGCCTTGAGAACCCCATGAACAGTATGAAAAGGCAAAATGATAGGATACCGAAAGAGGAACTCCCCAGGTCAGTAGGTGCCCAATATGCTACTGGAGGTCAGTGGAGAAATAACTCCAGAAAGAATGAAGGGATGGAGCCAAAGCAAAAACAACACCAAGTTGTGGATATAACGGGTGATGGAAGTAAAGTCCGATGCTGTAAAGAGCAATATCGCATAGGAACCTGGAATGTCAGGTCCATGAATCAAGGCAAATTGGAAGTGGTCAACAGGCAATGGCAAGAGTGAACGTTGACATTCTAGGAATCAATGAACTGAAATGGACTGGAATGGGTGAATTTAACTCAGATGACTGTTATATCTACTACTGTGGGCAGGAATCCCTTAGAAGAAATGGAGTAGCCATCATAGTCAACAAGAGTCCGAAATGCAGTACTTGGATGCAATCTCAAAAATGACCGAATGATCTCTGTTCATTTCCAAGGCGAACCATTCAATATCACAGTAATCCAAGTCCATACCCTGATCAGTAATGCTGAAGAAGCTGAAGTTGAATGGTTCTATGAAGACCTACAAGACCTTCTAGAACTAACCCTCAAAAAACATGTCTTTTTCATTATAGGGTACTGGAATGCAAAAGTAGAAAGTCAAGAGCCACCTGGAGTAAAAGGCAAATCTGGCCTTGGAGTACAAAACAAAGCAGATCAAAGGCAAACACCCTCTTCCAACAACACAAGAGAAGACTCTATACATGGACATCACCAGATGGTCAATACCAAAATGAGATTGATTATACTCTTTGAAGCCAAAAATGGAGAAGCTCTATACAGTCAGCAAAAACAAGACTGGGAGCTGACTGTGGCTCAGATCATGAACTCCTTATTGCCAAACTCAGACTTAAATTGAAGAAAGTAGGAAAAGCCACTAGACCATTCAGGTATGACCTAAATCAAATCCCTTACAATTATACAGTGGAAGTGACAAATAGATTCAAAGGATTAGATCTGACAGACAGAGTGCCTGAAGAACTATGGACAGAGGTTCATGACATTGTACAGGAAGCAGTGATCAAGACCATCCCCAAGAAAAGAAATACAAAAAGGCAAAATGATTGTCTGATGAGGCTTTACAAATAGTTGAGAAAAGAAGAGAAGCTAAAGGCAAAGGAGAAGAGGAAAGATATACCTGTTTGAATGCAGAGTTCCAAAGAATAGCAAGGAGAGATAAGAAAGCCTTCCTCAGTGATCAATGCAAAGAAATGGAGGAAAACAATAGAATGGGAAAGACTAGAGATTTCTTCAAGTAAATTAGAGATACCAAGGGAGAATTTCATGCAAAAATGGGCACAATAAAGGACAGAACTGGTTTGGACCTAACAGAAGCAGAAGATATTAAGAAGAGGTGGCAAGAATACACAGAAGAACTGTACAAAAAAGATCTTCATGACCCAGATAACCATGACGGTGTGATCACTTACCAAGAGCCAGACATCTTGGAATGTGAAGTCAAGTGGGTCTTAAGATGCATCACTACGAACAAAGCTAGAGGAGGTGATGGAATTCCAGCTGACATTTCAAATCCTAAAAGATGATGCTGTGAAAGTGCTGCACTCAATATGCCAGCAACTTTGGAAAACTCAGCAGTGGCCACAGGACTGGAAAAGGGCAGTTTTCATTCCAATCCCAAAGAAAGGCAATGCCAAAGAATGCTCAAACTACCGCACAATTGTACTCATCACACCCACTAGCAAAGAGATGGTCAAAGTTCTCCAAGCCAGGCTTACATGAATTGTGAACTTCCAGATGTTCAAGCTGGATTTAGAAAAGGCAGAGGAACGAGAGATCAATTTGCCAAAATCCATTGGATCATCGAAAAAGCAAGAGAGTTCCAGAAAAACATCTACTGCTTTATTGACTATACCAAAGTCTTTGAGTGTGTAGATCAAAACAAACTGGAAAATTCTGAAAGAGATGGGAATACCAGACCACCTGACCCGCCTCTTGAGAAACCTGTATGCAGGTCAAGAAGCAACAGTTAGAATGTGACACGAAACAACATTCTGGTTCCAAATTGGGAAAGAAGTAGGTCAAGGCTGTATATTGTAACCCTGCTTATTTAACTTATATGCAGAGGATATCATGTGAAATGCTGAGCTGGATGAAGCACAAGCTGGAGTAGGTGATGGACAGAGAGACCTGGTGTGTTGCAGTCCACGGGGTTGTAAAGAGTCGGACGTGGCTGAGCGACGGAACTGAACATGTTGTAATTTAATACAGTTATTATACATATTTGAATGCAATTGTAGTATTGGGTTGCCCAAAAAGTTTGTGTTATTTTTCATGCATGGTTAGTCTGCTAAGTTGTGTCTGACTCTTGGCAACCCCCTGGACTGTAGCTCACCAAGCTCTTCTGTCCATGGGACTTTCCCAGCAAGAATACTGGAGTGGGTTGCCATTTCCTTCTCCATTTATCCCCCCCATAAGATCTTACATATTTTATTATCATCCTTTATATTTCATGAAAACATGGAATTAAATTCTAGGGACTGCTAGTTATACAGTAGTCCTCCAACGTAGGCAGAATCGGAGGTTTTTCCTAAGTTTATAACAAATTAGAATCATTTGAGCTGGCTCGGGGCACCAGTTAGTGTCTCCAACCTCTTTGGGACCAGATAGTCCTGCATTTAAAGAGGAGATTCAAAATGAAAATAATGGGACAGTGATTATCAGCATGAAGAAAGGTGATCACTCGGAGCTTTGACTTGTGTCTAAAATTTGAAACAGTGGAGCAGACAAAACAGTGGAGCAGATTCATTACTGGAACAGATCACTGTGTATGTGCAAGTTTTTTCTTTTTTTTCTTTTTTCAAAAAAATACAGTAATGTAAATTGGAAAGTATTTTCACATTAGTTTTTCCCTTTTATATACTTGCAGTGTTGTATTATTTACTATTATTATTTTTTACAGGCACAATTATACACAGGCAATTCAGTAAAAATACATTTTCACTGTCTTGTTTCCTTTCTAGCCATGATTCTTCTCAGGCTTACTTCATGACTTACTAAGAATGATTTTGTCTTTTTAAATCTTATTGTGATAACTTAAACCTTTTTATTGTTATAGTTTACCTAGCGTACAATTCATTTGCTTTACTCTCACAATTCAACGATTTTGGTATATTTACAGAGTTGTGTGTATGTGGGTGCTAAGTCACTTCAGATGTGTCTGACTCTTTGCAACCCCATGGACTGTACCTCTGTCCATGGATTTTCCAGGCAAGGATACTGGAAAGGGTTGCCATGCCCTCCTCTTCTCAACCGAGGGATTGAACGTGTGTCTTCTGTGCCTCCTGTATTGCAGGCAGATTCTTTACTGCTGAGCCACTGGGGAAGCCCAGAGTTGTGCAACCGTTACCAAAGGCATCAGGGTTTATTTATTTATTTTTGGCTGTGAAGCATTATGGGATCTTAGTTCCCTGACCAGAGATCTAACCAGTGCCTCTTGCATTGGAAGCTCAGAGTCTTAATCACTGGACAACCAGGTAAATCCCACTAAGAATAATCTTGTTGAAGAGAGGGAGTGAAAGTCACTCAGTCATGTCCAACTCTTTGCAACCCCATGGACTATGCAGTCCATGGAATTCTCCAGGCCGGAATACTGGAGTGGGTAGCCTTTCCCTTCTCCAGGGGATCATCCCAACCCAGGGATCAAACCCAGGTCTCCTGCACTGCAGGTGGATTCTTTACCAGCTGAGCCACAAGGGAAGCCCTTTGAAGAGAGGGAAGGTTTAGAAATGATTTGCTCCATATGTCAAGCACTCCAGGTATGGCCCTGAGCCTGAGTTCACAGTGCTTGCTGAATACAAGATTTGGACTGTAGACCATCTTTTCTCCCAAGGGACCCATTCCATCATCCATCTTTCTTAGTCCTTTTATTTTTGGCTTATTTTCTGCTGAGATAGCAGCATGCCTTGCATCAAACCTACCAAGGTTTGAATGCTTGCGATGTCAGTGACCACGTCTCCCTCATAGCAAACATCCAGATGAAAAGAAAAGTCCAGTTCATCATCTAGATCTCTGTTTACTCAAGGGCAGATATCTGGTTGATTGAATGCTTTTATCAGTGTAGTGCTATGGTCAGTGTCACCCCGGGATACTTTTATCTCTCAAGTACATCAAGGGCTAGCAGTCACGCAGGTGTCATCCTTATCAATAGATAAGAAAGGGCCATGTTGGCGAAAATGGGCTTCAATACTGAAAGGGGCTCTGAGCAGCCATGATTATAAAATCCTATTTGAGTGCTGTTTTTACACTGCTGGTTTCAGTGATAACTTGATTACAAGTGGGGCCTCATGTGCCCCTGTCTCTGGGTGCTTTAAAGAAATAATTGTGTAACTGAAAAAAAATGTACCTAAGAGCGACTTTATTTCTAACTTGTGTCTGGAGAAATCACAAAAAGACAGAGGAAAATGCACCCTTAATTTATACCAAATTATCTTCAACATCTTGTCTTCCCATTCCAAGAGGACTTTGGAGAAAGGAGTGGTCCTCCTCCTTCTCTTTTTTGCAGTCTTGATTCTTAACCCCAAAATAACCAAACACCAACAAGCAAAAGCTCTCCTATACTCAGTGGGTCTAGCCCCTCTCTTCCTCGCTTTATTTCCGGTATCCTCCTTTTCTGTCTCCTCTCTGGCTCTCCATCTGATTCCCTCATTCTTTATTTTATTAATTTATTTTTAATTGGAGGATAATTGCTTTACAATGTTGTGTTAGTTTCTGCTGTACAACAAAGTGAATCAGCTATCAGTTCAGTTCAGTTCAGCCGCTCAGTCGTGTCTGACTCTTTGCAACCTCACAGACTGCAACACGCCAGGCCTCCCTGTCCATCACCAACTCCTGGAGCTTACTCAAACTCATGTCCATTGAGTCTGTGATATCATCCAACCATCTCATCCTCTGTTGTCCCCTTTTCCTCCTGCCTTTAATCTTTTCCAGCATCAGGGTCTTTTCCAATGAATCTGTTCTTCCCATCAGGTGGCCAAAGGATTGGAGTTTCAGCTTCAGCATCAGTCCTTTCAATGAATATTCAGGACTGATTTCCTTTAGGATGGACTGGTTGGGTCTCCTTGCAGTCCAAGGGACTCCCAAGAGTCTTCTCCAACACCACAGTTCAAAAGCATCAATTTTTTGGTGCTCAGCTTTCTTTACAGTCCAACTCTCACATCCATACATGACTACTGGAAAAACCATAGCTTTGACTAGATGGACGTTTGTTGCAAAATAATGTCTCTGCTTTTTAATATGCTGTCTAGGTTGGTCATAGTTTTTCTTCAAAGGAGCAAGTGTCTCTTCATTTCATGGCCGCAATCACCATCTGCAGTGATTTTGGAGCCCACAAAAATAAAGTCTGACACTGTTTCCACTGTTTCCCCATCTATTTCCCATGAAGTGATGGGACCGGATGCCATGATCTTCATTTTCTGGTGTTGAATTTTAAGCCAACTTTTTCACTCTCCTCTTTCACTTTCATCAAGAGGCTCTTTAGTTCTTCTTTGCTTTCTGTCATAAGGGTGGTGCCATCTGCATTTCTGAAGTTATTGATATTTCTCCTGGTAATCTTGATTTAAGGTTGTGCTTCATCCAGTCCAGCATTTCTCATGATGTACTCTGCATATAAATAAGCAGGGTGACAACATACAGCCTTGACCTACTCCTTCCTGATTTGGAACCAGTCTGTTTTTCCATGTCCAGTACTAACTGTTGCTTCTTGATCTGCATACAGATTTCTCAGGAGGCAGGTATGGTGGTCTGGTACTCCCATCTCTTTAAGAATTTTCTGCAGTTTGTTGTGATCCACACAGTCAAAGGCTTTGGCATAGTCAATAAAGCAGAAGTAGATGTTTTTCTGGAACTCTCTCACTTTTTTGATGATCCAACAGATATTGGCAATTTGATCTCTGGTTCCTCCGCCTTTTCTAAATGCAGCTGAAATATCTGGACGTTCATGGTTCATGTACTGTTGAAGTCTGTCTTGGAGAATTTTGAGCATCTCTTTGCTAGTGTGTGCAATGAGTACAATTGTGCGGTACTTTGAGCATTCTTTGGCATTGCCTTTCTTTAGGATTGGAATGAAAACTGACCTTTTCCAGTCCTGTGGCCACTGCTGAGTTTTCCAAATTTGCTGGCATATTGAGTGCAGCAATTTCACAGCATCATCTTTTAGGATTTGAAATGTCAGCTGGAATTCCATCACCTCCTCTAGCTTTGTTCATAATGATGCATCCTAAGGCCCACAACTTCACATTCCAGGATGTCTGGCCCTAGGTGAATGATCACATCATCGTGATTATCTGGGTCATGAAGATCTTTTTTGTATAGTTTTTCTGTATATTCTTGCCACCTCTTCTTAATATCTTCAGCTTCTGTTAGGCCCAAACCATTTCTGTCCTTTATTGTTCCCATCTTTGCATGAAATGCTTCCTTGGTATCTCTAATTTACTTGAAGAAATCTCTAGTCTTTCCCATTCTATTGTTTTCCTCTCTTTGCCTTGAAAATGAACAGAGTTCATTCTGTCATTCTTAAGATTGCACCCAACTATTGCATTTCAGACTCTTTTGTTGACTATGATGGCTAGTTCATTTCTTCTAAGGGATTCTTGTCCACAGTAGTTGATATAATGGTCATCTGAGTTAAATTCACCCATTCCAGTCCATTTTAGTCTGCTGATTTCTAAAATGTTGATGTTCGCTCTTGCCATCACCTGTTGACCACTTCCAATTTGCCTTGATTCATGGACCTAACAGTCCAGGTTCCTATGCAATATTGCTCTTTACAGCATTGGACTTTACTACCATCACCAGTCACATCCACAACTGGGTGGGTTTTTTTATTTGTTTGTTTGTTTGTTTTGGCTCCATCCCTTCATTCTTTCTGGAGTTATCTCCACTGATCTCCAGTAGCATATTGGGCACCTATCGACCTGGGGAGTTAATCTTTCAGTGTCCTATCTTTTTGCCTTTTCATACTGTTTATGGGGTTCTAAAGGCAAGAATACTGAAGTGGTTTGCCATTCCCTTCTCCAGTGGACCATGTTTTGTCAGGACTCTCCACCATGACCCGTCTGTCTTGGGTGGCCCTACATGGCATGGCTCACAGTTTCATTGAGTTAGACAAGGCTGTGGTCCATGTGATCAGATTGGTTAATTTTCTGTGATTGTGGCTTTCATTCTGTCTGCCCTCTAATGGATAAGGATAAGGGGTTTATGGAAACTTCCTGATGGGAGAGACTGACTGAGGGGGAAACTGGGTCTTGTTTAGATGGGCAGGGCCAGGCCCAGTAAAACAAAGAGGCAGTGCGGGAGCGGCAGCTGCGCTGAGCGACGTTGAGGGGACACCCCACACCCAAGGGTGAAGGAGAAGCCCCAGCAAGGTGGTAGGAGAGGCAGAATCGCTTTTAGAATCAAACCCCATACCCGCCAGAAACGCTCAGAGGGCTCAAAAATACCTGTGCTCACTAGGACGCAGAGACCCCCCAGAGACTGAACAGAGCCGTGTTTGGGTGTCTCCTGAGGAGGTACGGCTCAGCAGTGGCCTGCCGCAGGGGCAGGGGCTCTGGGTGCAGCACACCTGGGTGTGGCACAAGCCCTCTTGGAGGAGGTCGCCATTAACCCCACCATAGAGCCACCAGAACTTACACAGGACAGGGAAACAGACTCTTGGAGGGCACAAACAGAATCTTGTGCACCTGGACCCAGGAGAAGGGAGCAGTGACCCCATAAGAGACTGACCCAGACTTGCCCGTCAGGGTCCAGGAGTCTCCGGCGGACGTGAGTCAGTGGTGGCCTGCTGCAGGGCTAGGGGCCCTGAGTGCTGCAGTGTGTGCATGGGACCTTTTGAAGGAGGTCAACATTATCTTCATTAC
>NW_011494901.1:1933948-1943474 GCF_000754665.1 Bison bison bison
GCCCCAGCCCCATCCTGCCCCTTTAGGTCACCACAGAGCACCAAGCTGAGTTTCCTGTGCTATACAGCGGCTTCCCACTAGCTATCTCATTTACACATGGCGGTGTATATCTGTCAATGTACATTCCCAATTTGTCCCACCCTCTCCTTCCCCTGCTGTGTCCACAAGTTCATTCTCTACGTCTGCGTCTCTATTCTTACAATTTCTCTCATTCTGCACCAAAAGCACAGAGACCAGAGCTGGAGGAGCAAAACCCCAGTTCTTTTTAGACTCCGAGGAAAGAAAGGAATGCTGTACACATAGACGTTGGGGCTTTATCTCCTAAAGTTTCCTAGTTGTGCCGTTGTAGGAATGACAGCCCTACTGTTGTTGACTGATAATGACTGTTATCCTGGACATACTGCTATGCAAACAGTGTATTTGCTTTTTGTCCCTTTCTACTTTGTAATGCACCCAAGGGAAGAGCTGGAATTTGGACATGTCGCACTGATCAGAAACCATCAAAAGACACAGAGAACTGTAAGACTGGAGATGGATGGTGACCTGAGAGGCCTTAGCAAGTCATTTAATTCAAGCCTAACTCAGCCCCTAGTTCTCCCCACTTAATGGCTGCTCAGAGGCCTGTGTAAACTTGTTCACTGGTCTCGGTCCAGTCATTGGTGGCCAACTGTCCATGACCAACGGCTCATTGTTTGCCTGGGAGGCACCGACTGCTGACATGTGTGTTTCGTGTTCCTCTCCTGATAATGAGCTCAGGTATTGCATGGCGATGGTGGCGGGGGAGAAGTTTGGGAGAAAAAAGGGCATTTTAAAATGTGAAATGACTGCTAGTGCTTTGTTTTTGCCCCAGGGAACCAGAAAAACAAGCTCAACCTGTGTCAGACTCCAAGAAGCATGTGAAGCTGCATGTTAATGGTGCAGGCCGTGTGTAATCAGTGGCCAGGAACAGGGCTTTTCCAGGTTGTTGTCGGTTCTGAGGGAAAGTGGCATTTTCATGGCCTCTTGATTGTTCTGAGCTGGAGAATGTTTCGGACACGCTGAGGAAGTCTACACCAGCACTTTCCACAAGGCTAATCTTTCCAAAAGGGTGTTCAGTGTCGTGTCTGGAGACGTTTAGTCTTAGTGGCTATGATGGCTTTTTGATCAGTGAACTTTTTCTTTTGTCCTTTTCTCCAATTTCACGAGCCGGTTTACTAGTTCACTTCCTGGTGGACATCGCCTCTGTCAAATGCAGTTTCAGATGACTGGCGTTTTGTCCTGATCAAAGCTAAGGAGACTTTTATGATTGCTCTGTTTCCTGGTTGCAAGGCAAGGGAGTGCTTTTTAGGAGATAACAAGAGAAGTCCCCAGAGACCCAATTCTTTACTGATTTGGAGACCAGGAACTGAGCTGTGTGGACCTCAGGAAGTCCCAATGCAGAAATTATTAGGTATCTTTTTTAGGGGGGAGCTGCAAAGCTTATGGGATTTTAGTTTCCTGACCAGGGATGGAATCTGGGCCCTTGGCTGTGAGAGAACAGAGTTCTAACTGCTAGACCGTAAGGGAATTCCTCCAGTGCAGAAATTATTAAAGGAATAAGAATTTGAGCACGAAACTCAAGACAAGCCTATATAACTTTTTCTTTCTGGAAGCACAGCATCCCCTAGTAACACCCTTCAATAAAAGTCCAGTAAAGTGCAGAGTAGATTTTCCAGTCATTTCCCTGCTTTGATTTGCTCCAGAATCAGTGGCCTCCGCAAGGTCCTTTATGGTCCCTGAGTTGAAGGGACCCAGACACTACAGTCTCTGTGCCCTTCTCCTCCCAAGAAAATCCCCGGGTCAATAACCTTTTATTTCTGACCTTTCAACCGGCTCTAGCGGGCCATGAAAACTGAAATACCATTTCTTTCAGATTCCTGGGAAGCTTCAAGTCTCATGAATCTAATTCTCTAGGGGAGTTTTACTCCCATGTATTCAGGTCATTGATCCTGCAAAAACAGCCCCAAGTCCTGTGCACGAGTCCTTCTCCAGGGAAGGAGAGAGTCTGCTGAGTAGTGTGAAGGGAGACATCCCCAGATAACTCCAGTCATCTCCGAAGCCAGGAAACTGTCATTTCTAACATCTGGGAGCTTTACTAATAAGGGTGTGGGCTGTCGTCTTGGTGGAAAAGTTTGAAGGACTGATCGATAAGGTCCCTTGCTGCTTACCCTGAGCCTTGTTGGGGAGCCCATGGGCAGTGCAAGCGTCTTAAGATCAGAAAGCACGGGGTAGCCACCTTCCAATGTGTTTCTGATCTTGTGCGTCCTGACCTTAAAATGATTTGGTTGGAAACGTTATGGGCTGTGACAAGTGTTTGGTGTAAACATTTAAAACAACTAGAAGCTGCAAAGGACTGATCTGCAAAACAGCAGGAGTGTGGCCCAGACAGGGGCCATTTCTATTCCTCTTTAAGAGGAGCTCAAGGCCTGCCCTAAGTTGAAGGTCATTTCTCTAAGACTTGACTAAATGACGCATCTTGTCATTTTTAAAGACTTAGTAGTCTTTGCCAACTAGGAAATTGATATTTTACTTAAGCAATTTTCCAAGACCTTGTTTGGGAGTCAACACACCTGGATTCTAACCCTGGCACTGTTGCTAACTAGCTCTCTGATCTTGGACTCAAATCTATCACAATTTCAGCGTCTGTGACGTGGGAACTCTTATTTCTGCTTGCCTATTCCATAGTGTTGTTGTATCACCAACAACAGTTGTTAAAATGCCTTGGAAACAATGAAAGCAATTATGCCCATTGTGTGTCTAGAATTTATTCAAACTTTTCTTGACAGCATCCTGGGAGAATGAGTTTCAAAATTACGCTACTCACTATGGAAGTGATGGTTCTTCACTCCCTGCTTTCTTTATTTTTGGGGGGAGAGGGTGGTAAGGATTGAATCAATGCCTTTCAAATTGTGTGTGATCTTGATGCAGAATGTCTCGTCAACATTTTACTTATCAGGAAGAGTTATCTTTGAAAGTAGATGAAATTTTGCAGCTGAGTAGCTGAAAAAAAGGCTGATTAACATAAACGTTATAATCCAACAACAGTTAGCTCTGTGTTTACAGCTCCAATCATCCTTTTATTATATTCCACAACAGGATATTGAATGAAGAGTTGAGAATTTATGAAAACCTTATGTGAATTGCTCGTCTTCCCTACTGCATGTCGGCCACCCTGCTGTGTGAGATGTGACTTATGCTCTCTGCTTCCATTTTATAAACAGAAGAGAGCTGGAAAATTATTCAGTAAAGATATTGTTGGTGGGAGAGCAGTGATTGGGGTTGGATCTCTGCTGGGCTTGGCAAATTAATCTTTGCCTGCATGGTGGGTAGATTCAAATTTAGTACATGATTTGTGGCTCTCAACAGGTGATGGGTTATCTTTAATCTAACCAGATGGTTAAACCTAATTTTATTAAAATATATGATCCTCCTGTTCTCTTGGATCTTCGCCACAGGTTTTTTCTTTTATGCCAAACAAAATGGTCTCTTCATTGTTGAAAGGGCTGGTAAATGCCAAGAGAATTCTCCTGCTGTAAATGACATTTTTGCTCTACCACTTCTTTTCATCCAACTGAGGTAAAGTATTTCATTATATTTCCTAATATTTCCTTTAAAAATTCATACGTAAATATGTTCCTTATGCAAAAATACATTTGTGTTGTAAAATACGCAAATAATACAGGGAAATCAAAACTCTCCATGAATCAGACTCCCATTTCCCCTTTTCTCTACTCATTAACATTTACATGTTGTAGAAAAATATATTTTGTTTTTGTTTGGTATATGTGTGTACATATTTTAACACAAACAGGGTTATATTTGTTAAGTAACTTGTTTTTTTTTTCTTAGTATATTTTAGGCATCTTTCCAAGTCACTCCATGAAGATTTATATAATTCTTTTAAAGTTTCGGGGGGTATTATAAAATGTGGATCTATAATAGTTTATTATCATTTACTCAGACTTCTTCAAATTTTTTAATTATTAAAAAGAATTCTACAATGAGTATCTTTACATATGTGAAATCTGTAAGTGGAATTTTTAGATAGATGGGTATAAAGAATTTCATTTTATGAAACCAAGGGAAAGGTTTCATAAGTTACATGTTTGGCATGGTGATGACTATTTACTTTGTTTGTGATAAAATAGATTCTGGTTTCTCTTTTCATAATCGTTTCCTCCTGAGCCCCCTCTGGGACTATACTTGTGTTCATCTGCACCTGAAGAATACGTCAGTACTCTAAATAATTTTATCCCAGGAGCATATGGATGCTTAACAGAAAAGATGCCAAACAATCTACAGATATACCCAAATGAATAGTTTCTCTGGAAACAAAGCTCTGTCGAATAAAACTACCCAGGTCTTGGAGAAGGACAGAAAGTGTTTTGCTCTCCCCGTCTTTGGCAGAGATGGCTGAGGATGCGGGAAGGGTGGGAACACGGCAGGTAGCATATTCTTCTCAGGACTCAAGCAGTCCAGGTGATGGCAGGCAGGATTGTGCCCCCTGGCTCCTGGGAGGCATGGAGACCCTACACAGAGCTCAATTAAAAAAATTTTTTTTATTGAGGTATAATTGACATATAACATTATATTAGTTTCAAGTGTACAACACAATGATTTGACTGTTTGTATACATTTTGAAATGATTACCACATAAGTCTAGTCTAGTTAACATTCAACAGCATACATAGTTACCAATCTTTTTATTCTTGTGATGACAGCTTCTAATGTTTACTCTTAGCAGTGTTTAAAAATACAATATAATATTATTAACTATGTTATCATGCTGTACATTACATCCCCATGACGTTTAAATAATGTTTTGCTTACTTTTGGCTGTGCTGGGTCTTCTTTGCTGCTCAGGCTGTTTCCTAGTCTTGGCAAGCAGGGGTTCCTCTCTAGGCGTGGTGCGTGGGCTTTTCGTTGCTGTGGCTTCTCTTGTGGCTTCAGTAGTTGTGGCTCCCGGGCTCTAGACCCCAAGCTCAATGTCTGTGGGGCACGGACAGGAGAAGTCCAGTCCTTTTGACCATTATGTTTTTCCCTAAATTAATAAGCCCGAATTTGAGATTGCAGGCCAATCTCCTGTAACCCTGGGAAACAGGCCATGGAGGGTGTCCAGGATAAGGAGAGAAGGAAGAATGGCTTGTAGATGAGCAGGCTTTTCTCCTTGACCTGGATCATAGGAAGCCCTCTAGCCTGAGTCTTCTCCCTGGTCTTGAAGAGAAGAATGGGGTGTCAGCGGTGGGCTCTCGTGGGGGCTGTTGACCACTCTGATGCTATGGGCTGGACTAGAAGAATGACTCCACATTCACCTCCCAGCTTGTGCTTTCGTTGCGTGTGTGTTTTAATTTATTTCCATTTCTTTCCACCCACTGTTTTGATCCCCTTTGCCCTCTTACTGTTCTCAGAGGACCTAGATAATCACATGTGAAAAGACGGTTTCTGCAAGGCTTCTGCTCAGGAGGATGCCACGCTGGGACATGGAGGCTGTTAATGACTGATGGCTGTGGGCCATTTCGAGGGCCACAGCGTCCACTATCCATTTGTAAAAACTTCCTCTCCTGCCAGCTCCCTGCCAGAACCAATGTAAATCAATGTGTCAGTTTCTCGACTGAAATAATTTTTTTTTTCCTTCTGCAAAAAGAGCTTTTCAGATGGGGTTAGCCTGACCCTCCTTGTGTCCCTGGGGAGGTGTAGGAGCACTGGGCACTCTGACACTGTGGAAGGAGATAATTGCTCCGTCACCCTGCCACATCCCCTCCTGGGTTCCGGGCTCTACTGCATGCAGGACTGTGCGGAGCAGAGACCTCCCACATCCAGGATTGGCAGCCCCCAGGAGCATCCTCTCCAGAACTGTGTGGAAGCTTTGAGCTTGGGTAGAAGATCTCCCTGACGCGAAGAGCTGACTCATTGGAAAAGACCCTGATGCTGGGAAAGATTGAGGGCAGGAGGAGAAGGGGGCGGCAGAGGATGAGATGGTTGGATGGCATCACTGACTCAATGGACATGATTTTGAGCAAACTCCGGGAGATGGTGAAGGACAGGGAAGCCTGGCGTGCTACAATCCTTAGGGTCACAAAGAGTCAGTCGTGACTTAATGACTGAATGACAGAAAGGTTCCAGGTGCAGATATTGGAAATGGCCAGAGTGATCCAACTTGTTACTCCTCTCCTGTATTTCCTTAATGTGTGCATTCGCGCATGTGTGCGTGTGCACACGCGCACACACACACATGCACACACACACACGCACACACACTTCTGTAAATGGGACTCAAGGCCACATTTAAGCTGGTGTTACATAAAGTAAAGCAACTTTTTTTAACTTAAAAAATATGAAGTATGTTGATTTACAATGTTGTGTTGATTTCTGCCATACAGCAAAGTGATTCCGTTAAACATATACATACATTATTTTTATATCCTTTTCCATTATGGTTTGTATCAGGATATTGAATATAGTTCCCTGTGCTATACAGGAGGACCTTGTTGTCCATCTATTCTATATGTAATATTTTGCATCTGCTAATCCCAACCTCCCAGTCCATCCTTCCCCCACCTCTAAAGCAACTTCTTTTTTTTTTTTTTTAAAGTATTTATTTATTTACTTGGCTTTGCTGGGTCTTAGCTGTGGCGTGTGGGATCTAGTTCCATGACCAGGGATGGAACCTGGGTCCCCTGCCTTGGAAGTGTGGAGTTTTATCCTTTGGACCAGGGAAGTCCCCTAAAGTAATTTCTTTATTTTCTTTCTATGACCTAGACCCTTTACAATTGTGACTTCTTTTAGGTGCAGGAGAGGACATAAGCTGGCATTTACATCCTCGGATGAGTCATCAGATTACGAAAGATCTTCCAAGCAGCTGCTCATGTGAAGTCACAGTCACAAAGAATTGGATTAGAGTCGATTGTATGGTTTCAGGATGAGAAAACAACTTGCTGGTTTAATTCAATTTCTCCCCCTTCCCCTCGTTTATCATTAAGTTTTATCACAAGTCCCTCAAAATGGGGGTAGGACCACATTTAATCTTTCAGCTGACCATTTCTTTACAATTCCTTCAAGCCTTAACAATTTCCCATTATGTCATTCATACCAAGATAAATGAAGGCGGATAACAAGCCAACTGGGTCTGAGGCGTCCAGGAGGTGACAGAGGTGGGAAGAGAGATGGAAACGAATAATGTTGAACGCAAAGACTAACCTATGGGCCTTGTCTCAGATTTAACAACCAGTCACTATGATTTACAATCCAAGATCTCATTCTTTGCATCTTATATCCCCGAGACATGAAGAATGGAAGGAATGAAAGTGTCACCTATTTCTTACACGGATGACTTATAGGTTTTTAAGGAGGTTCTCTTGGACATCAGAGCAAGTTGCCCTTGACGGATGACTTTGCTACTGTATTTGATTTCAAGTTCCCACCAAGGAGTGCCAAACAAAATCTGTTACGTTTTAAATCGTCATGTAATTTCTGCCCCCTTCCCTCTGCTCCACCACATGTCCAACCAACAAATAAATCATGCCAAAGTCTTAACCACATGCTTTAAAATGAAACAAGCACAAGGGACATTTTTCAAGCTCACATCTGGAACCATTGTTTGGGAAGAAGTCTACCAGGTAGTGTTCTATTTTTTTTTTTTTGACAAATCATGGTGTCCAATCCACTTGGGAGAGCCTTCGAGGGTGATTTGAAGCATCTGTAGAGCTGCCTTTGCCTCTGATACAGACAAATGAGCTGTGCTGACACAAAGGCCTTTAAAACTGTCTAGTCACCCATTGAGTCAATTGAATCATCAAGTTGGATGCTGCCTGCATCAAATGATCTGGGCCCAGATGATGCAGCTGCAGAACTAGCCTCTCGAACCGAAGTGATGGACGATGAAGAGAGAAAAAGTAAAGGCAAAATTCTGCACGTCAGGCTTAGTTCTTTCCCTCTTGAAGTTTTGTATTAGTGTCTGAAAGTCACAGAAGATAGCTAATTAAGAAGTTATCTTTCCCTCTTTCTTACTTTCCTCCCTCCTTGCCCTTCCTCAGTTTTCTCTCTCCCTTTCCTTTCCTCATCTCCTTCCCCGCCTGCTGTCCTACCGCACTGCTTCCCCTCCCTCCCCGCCTCCCTCCACCTCGCCCTTCTTTTCTCTCTCTCCTCTTTATTTTGGGACACTGGACAGTTCTGGGCACTCGGGAGTTGCTGCGTTGATCATTGACGACCTTGCTTGATTTGCTTGGTGAGAACACCTGAGTCAACACGGGACAGGTGCCCTACTTGGACAGTTCTCTGCAAAGGAAGGAGAGACCAGGGGGTGGGGGGAAACTCCAGAAGAGTGGTTTCAGTTTCTTGCTGTGAAGGCAGACAGAGGGACTGAGAAGCCATCTAAGGGAGACCTCCAGGCCCTGAGGGATTCCAAAACCCCCAGCAGGGGATGTTCACTGGTGAGGTTGTGGGTATGTCTTCTGAAGAGATGCTATTCTGAATGCAGACTTTCTAACCACTTCTCAGGAGTGCATTACCCAAGGGCCTTGTCCCTAATGGCAACAGTTGTAGAACTTAAAAAACTTTTCTGAAATGAACTGGTTGGCTAAAATCTGGCAGGCGTGGGGCACCCATGATTAGAAGTGGGCAAAAAATGTTGAGGTGATGCATATTTTGGCTCAGTGAGAGAGGGAAGATCTTTACCTTCATTGTAGGTTTGCTTGTCTCTGGAGGCAAAGAGTTCAACACGTAATGTTTTAGAAATGCAAAGAGCATGCAATAAAACCAACACATTTAGATTGGCGTCCTGGCCAAGGTGGAGGTTTCTGGGTGTCAAAAGACTGGCTTGCTTAGTGTCTCTGAGAAAGAAGAACCTGCCTGCAGTATTTTAAAACCTTTTTATCACAGAAAATCCCCAACACATACACAAGGCAAGCATTGTGTGCCGACCCTCACGGTCCCACCACCCAGTGGCAGCATCGATCGATACAAGGCCCACATGCTTCCTTTATTCTCCACCCCTCCCCTACCCCCAGTCATCTTGTGGACGATCCCAGACATTCTGAGTTTTCATGTTAATATTTCCGTGTTCACCTCTCTCTCTTTCTCTTTTTTGAACATACCCACAATATCATGATCACATCTAAAAAAAATCCCTTAGTATTTCCTTAATGTCATCCCCATTTCATGGGCTTTTTGATGTGACTGGTTTGGGAACTTTCAGGCAGGGGGCAGGAGGAGCTCTCTGGCGGGTCACTGGGCCCCATGTTAATGGTTCTATTATGTGGTGTCCACAGGTATAATTAGGCCTATGACCTTTTCAGACTCAGACAGCAACTAAGGGCAGGAACAACAAAAAAAAAAAAGGAAAAGAAAAAGAAGCCCTGACAGAGCAATTCCCCCCAGGCACCCTCTTTCCCTCCGGTTACCCGTGACCAGGGGCTGTTTTGCAATTCCCTTAAACTGCCCCTGTTCCTGTACAGTCTAATCACTTACAAACCATCACAGCTGTTGACAGCACTGCTGTGTTTCAAAGAAA
>NW_011494901.1:1943574-1962531 GCF_000754665.1 Bison bison bison
ATTTTTCCATTTCTAAGTCTGTCCCTTAGGTGAGAGCCATTGAACACTGGGAAAGTTTCAGTTTGGACTGTAATTATGGTGTGGGGTCGGTGAGAAAGGTTTAGGGAGAATGCTAGCATTTCTTAGAGTGAAGAGGGAGACGAGAGAGGACAAGGAGGCCTTTGTTTCTGGCATGGAGTCGCGTCAGGAGTGAAACAAAAGAGGCAAGAATTGACCTCTGAGTCTAGAACTTTCTTCAGCATCTCTGACAGAAGTTAACTCTGTTTATGGCTGGA
Organism: Bison bison bison; assembly: GCF_000754665.1. NCBI lineage: Eukaryota > Metazoa > Chordata > Mammalia > Artiodactyla > Bovidae > Bison > Bison bison. The sequence goes on from NW_011494901.1 coordinate 1,943,850, forward strand.
GTGAAATGGTTTTATACTTCCGGTCTTCACAAGCACTGTTGATCACAATAACTGCTGTTTGGTGGTTCACACTGAGTATTCTGAGCTGCAGTAATTCATAAAAACAAAAACAAACAAAAAAGCCACCTCTTGGGCCATTGTGGCTTCTTCTTCTTCTTTTTTAGACTAAAAAGATTGTTTATTTATTTGGCTGTGCTGGGTCTTAGCTGCAGCACCCCGAGTTGTAGCGTGTGGGATCTAACTCCCCGAGCAGGGCTCAAACCCTGCGCCCTCTGCATGGGGGCACTGAGTGTGAGCCAGTGGACCACCAGCGAAGTTTCCGTTCATTTGTTTGTTTCCTCTACCTTCAGGCACAGATTCTGACATCTAAAAATAATAATTGCCATAGGAATTGAAGTGGTCCAGCAACTGCTCTTTATGGCAAAATGTTAATTTGAAATAAGTCCTCAAATCTCTCTTCCTTCAGTAGTTGGAACTACATGTCTTGATAGGGGTCCATCTAACTTCCTAATCCATTAGGAGAGTGATCGTATGATTCCATTTTTTTGGCAAAGTGGTTCCATGCCTGTGCCATCAGGTAGAGGTATGGGAGAGACAGAGTTGCCTTTTGTGTCTCCACGCCGGGCCCTGACATGCACCCCTGGGGTACCCAACTCAATCTGCCTTCCTCAGGAACTGTTCAGCAGGGTGGGACCTGCCCCTTCTTTTTGCATCAAAATGCACCTTTTGGTTTGGATTTCCTCAAACCTTTACTCTCTGTATGCAAATCAATTCTTCAAATTTAATGATCATCTCCTACAAAATGCAACGTCTGCAGTTAGGTATGAGGAACCAAGAAATAAATAAGACAGAGATTTATGTCTTCAAGGAAAGAAACCCATCCAAATAACTTAGTATAATCCAGTACAATGTCCTACTGGTTCTACGGTTTTAAGTATCACTTGAATCCATCCTCATTTCTCCATGGCCATCATATCTCCTCTGGCCTAAGTCACCACCACCGTCATTCATGAGGACACGTGCAGTAATCTGTCTGGTCTCTGTATATCCATCCTGCCACTCTATAGTCCCATGTCCTCCACACAGCAGACAAAGTTAACTTTTCAAGATGGAAACAGAGATAAATCACCCTCAGGTTTCAAGGTAAAAGATAAAAATTCTTAACAAGCCCTTCAAGGCCGCACCTATCTCCCTGGCCGCCGTCGGTCCACCTTGACCACAGCCATCACAATGTCCTGCAGATGCTGGGCTGGCTTTCAGCCTTCCCCACCAGACTGTCTCCGCTACAGCTCTGCCTAGCACAAGAGGTTCTGATTGTCCTTGAGAACTCTTCCTTCCCATCTGCCTAATTAATTCGCATGTAACCCTTAGCTCTCTGTCCCGCCCAGGGACCTGCCCAGAGAAGCACGCTGCCTCATGCTCCTCCCCTTAGCAGTGCCCAGCACGCTCGCCATTTTACCCTTACTCTGTGATCGCTGCCCAAGCAGTGTCCTATGCTATGCCAAGCACGGGACGGGGCACCACACTTCCTCTGTCGCCTAGAGCCCCCCACGGGTACTGGTACACAGTCTGAGGAGGGAAAGAATATGGGTGGGGGTGGGGTGGGGGAGACAGGAGAAGTCACTCTAGATAAAGTGGAATGGTAGCCTTAGGAAAGGATGGGGCACTTTCTTGGTGGTCCACTGGTTGGACTCCATGCTCCCAGCCAGAAAAGTGAAAGTAAAGTGTTAGTCACTCAGTCTGGTCCGACTCTATAATGCCATGGATTCTAGCCCACCAGGCTCCTCTGCCCATGGAATTTTCCAGGCAAGAATACTGGAGTGGGTTGCCATTCCCTTTTCCAAGGGATCTTCCTGACCCAGGGATTCAACCCATGTCTCCTGCCTTGTAGGCAGGTTCTTTACCTCTGAGCCACCAGGAAAGCACCCTGCCTCCCTCAACTCCCAGTGCAGGGGGCCTGGCATTCAGTCCCTGGTCGGGGAACTGAATCCTGAAGTCTGCAACTAAAGAGACCCTGCAGACTGCAAGGAAGATCCTACTTGCCAACTAAGGCCTGACACAGTCAAATAAATAATTTTAAATAGAGAGAGGAAAAAAATGCAAGAGAGCTTTAAAAGATAAACTGAGGCATAGGAAAAATTTTAAGAGTGGATTTGAGTAAAAATTGATTAAATGGACAGCCACAAACTGGAAGTGGCTAGGAGCAGTCGCCCACCAGCATGGGCTGGAGGAGAGACTTATACAAGAAAGGCAAAGCAAAGTAAGGACATTATTGACTGCTGCAAGATAAAGCCTATCTGTTTCTGATTGATTGTCCTTAGGTTTTGATTTCCTAACCTCCAGGCACTTAAGGCTTGGATTCTAGTTTGCTTCCAGAGGCCATTAAGATATTGTGCTGGGCTTAGTCCCTCAGTCGTCCGACTCTTTGTGACCCCATAGACTGTAGCCCGCTGGGCCTCTCTGTCTATGGGATTCTCCTGGGAAGGATACTGGAGTGGGTGGCCTTTCCTTTCTCCAAGGGATCTTCCCAACCCAGGGATAAACCCAGGTCTCCCACATCGCAGGCGGGTTCTTTACCAGCTGAGCCACCAGGGAAGCAGAACCACCTTAGTCTCAGGACTTCCTTATTGAATTAATTTAGCAAGAAAGAAGGGAAGGGAAGGAAAGAGGAGGACTTTGTGGAGGTAAAATGCAGGCGCTTTGGGAAGTGCCAAAGGTGAGAGGGGCTTGATGAAGTCTGAGTTTCCAGGTTTGGTGCCTGCTCTCCCATAATAAAGACCCCGGTTCGATTCCTGGCTCAGGGAGAGCCCCTGGAGAAGGGATAGGCTACCCACTCTGGTATTCTTGGGCTTCCCTTGTGGCTCAGTTGGTAAAGAATCCGCCTGCAATGTGGGAGACCTGGGTTCGACCCCTGGTTGGGAAGATCCCCTGGAGAAGGGAAAGTCTACCCCCTCCAGTATTCTGGCCTGGAGAATTCCATGGACTGTATAGCCCATGGGGTCACAAAAAGTTGGACATGACTGAGCGACTTTCACTTTCTTTATTCTCCCATAATATGCTGGTTAGCTCTCTTATCCCTAGGATTGTTCCATGAAAGAAGAAAAGGCTTTCTGTGAACAAATACATTTGAAAAGTGTTCTAAGCTATTCCTCTTCTTTGGGGCTTCACAGTGCAAACGATCGTACTGAAGACTCTGAGGTTACATAAAGCAAACCTATTGCATTTGAAATTAGGAAGTCAGAAGGAAGAGCTGCTCAGTGGGTGGGGAGCAATGGGAGGATAATTGCCCTTTCTGATCTGTTGAACTTAAGTGCCAGGAAATTTCCAAGTGGGGAGATGTTAAGTGCATCGTTGCAAATGTGGGTCTGGAGATGAGCGAGTAGGTATGTGAAAAGGCTCTGAAGGCCAAACAGGAGAATTATTATTCAGGCCTGGACGTGTCTGTCTATTATAGGAAGAAACTTTCTGGAAACACAGTCCTTTAAGGCACAGACAAACCGTCTTGGAGGAAAGTTCAGACATGGAAGTAGACAGGATTACTTTGGGATCAGTGGGCACTATTTTCTTCCAATTTTATTGAGATATAATGGACATAGAGCACTGTATAGGCCTAAGATGTACAGCATCATGATTTGACTTACATACATTATGAAATGACAAAAAGTTTAGGGACTATCTGTCATCCCATGTAGATACCACATTAAAGAAATAGAACAAAAATTTTTCCTTGTGATGAGAACTCTTAGGATTTATCTTCTTAACAGCTTTTGTGTATAACACACTGCAGTGCTGTGTTGCACACTCTATCACTAATACAATATAAGTGGATATTTTGATGAGGTTGTCTACTCAGTATTGTCTCTTTCCCTTTTTATTTGGGAAATGTATCATTTGGGATGATCAATGTGCCCAGGTTAAAAGGCTACTCCCTTGCTGTCAAGGTTGGCCAGTAAAAAATTAGTGGAAGTTGGCTGGGAGTTTTTGGCAAGCTCTTTAAAAGTGGTCTACTTGATGTATTTAGTAGTGTTCATAGCAATGCTTTACAATAACCAAAAAGTGGAAAGAACCTGAATGTTCATTGACACAAATAGATAAGCAAAATATGGTATATATTGTACTTACAGTGAAATATTATTCAACCTTAAAAAGGATGGAAATTCTGACACAAGCTACAACATGAGTGGATGGAACTTGAGGACATTAAGCTAAGTGAAATATTCCAGTTACCAAAGGATAGATATTGTATGATTCCACTTACATAAGGGACCTAGAGTAGTCAAATTCATAAAGAAAGTAGAATGGGGATTGCTAGGGGCTAGGAGAGGGGAGAATGGAGAGTCAGGGTTTCTAAATCATGCATAGTTTCATAGTTTACGTTTTACAAGATCAAAAGAGTCCTGGAGATGGTAGGTGATAGCTGGAGCTCTAAGGAATTCCCTGAGAATGCCAGTAGTCAGGACTCAGTGCTCTCATTGCCAGGGGTCTGGGTGTGGTTCCTGGTTTGGGAACTAAGATCCTGGAAGCTGAAGGGCAAGGCCAAAAAAATGAAAGTTCTACCTGACTAGGTGTGGTGTGTTTCCTCGCTTCCTTGCGCCTTCATCGTTGGCTTGATGGTTGGTGTCATGGCAGCCACCTTTGATCTTGAGACAACCTTAAGTATAGAAGGAGGAGGCACAAAGATAAAATGAGCTGGATCCCTGGTTTCTGGGAAACCCTCATATCCATTTGGTTTTCTTACCTGTCTTTTGTGTAAAAGATAAAGAAACCTCTGTGTTGTTCAAACCTCTTATCTTGGTTTCAGTTCTATATAGCTAAACCTAAACTTAATGACTATAGTAGGCAAATACTCATTCTTTTATTTCTTGACTTATTATTTCACCAACATTTAGTGAGCTCCAGCTATGTTTGTGGAAACAACGGTAGACTTTATTTTCGGGGGCTCCAAAATCACTGCAGATGGTGACTGCAGCCATGAAATTAAAAGACACTTGCTCCTTGGAAGAAAAGTTATGACCAACCTAGACAGCATATTAAAAAGCAGAGACATTACTTTGCCAACAAAGGTCCGTCTAGTCAAGGCTATGGTTTTTTCAGTGGTCATGTATGGATGTGAGAGTTAGACTGTGAAGAAAGCTGAGCGCCGAAAAATTGATGCTTTTGAACTGTGGTGTTGGAGAAGGCTCTTGAGAATCCATTGGACTGCAAGGAGATCCAATCAGTCCATGCTAAAGGAAATCAGTCCTGAATATTCACTGGAAGGACTGATGTTGAAGCTGGAGCTCCAATCCTTTGGCCACCTCATGTGAAGAACTGACTCATTGGAAAAGACCCTGATGCTGGGAAAGATTGAAGGCGGGAGGAGAAGGGGATGACGGAGGATGAGATTGTTGGATGACATCACTGACTCAATGGACATGAGTTTGAGTAAACTCTGGGAGATGGTGATGGACAGGGGGACCTGGCATGCTTCAGTCCATGGGGTAGCAAAGAGTTGGACACAACTGAGTGACTGAACTGAACTGAACTGTGTCCGAGACACTGGGGATACAATATGGAAGGAGAAGATTTGGGTTCTGCAAACCCAAAGGGGAGAGCAATAGCCAGGCAGCCCTGGGGAGTCCTGTGAAGTCTGGCTGCTTCTTGTTTGATCAGCAAGAGAATTACACTTTTATGTAATTCTCTTCAGACAAAACCTCCTGTGAAGAATTCAACACCGTAATAACTTTCAGTTCCTGGTTACAACACACAGTTGAGATTAGTTGCCCTCCCAATGACTGGGATAATTCTACGTTACCAATGCCATATGTACACTTGTTCAATATCAGCCCACATTTACTTGAATCCCACTTTGTACTTTCATTGAGCAGCAAGGAACAATAGGCCCAGCTGAAGCCACAGGGATGGATCTTATTGTAAACAACAAGCTTTTAAAATTCCCCATGAAATGCTGAGAGTTTTCCTGGAGGGAATGAATTAAGATCCCTATTGATAAATACAGACACCAGATGACCTCACTGCCTCTGTCACTCTCCACCCGCCAGAGTGTCTCTCCAGGTCCCCGGATAATTGTGACACTAACAGGCTTCTATGTAGATCAGTCATTAATTTTAATTAAAAAAAATTTTTTTTTCTTGGGCTTCCTTGTGGCTCAGCTGGTAAAGAATCTGCTGTAGTGCGGGAGACCTGGGTTTGATCCCTGAGTTGGGAAGATCCTCTGGAGAAGGGAAAGGCTGCCCACTCCAGTATTCTGGCCTGGAGAATTCCATGGACTGTATAGATTGCATCTGAGCTCAAAGTTAGAAGACTGAAGCACCTGTAACCATGAGAGATTAGAGAGGTAAGTGGAGAGTAATGCAGAAGTGACCTTGGACAAGTCTCTTTCCTGAAAATCTCAGTTCCTCATCTGTAAAATAAACTTGTTGGAGGAGGTTATTTCGGGAACCTTCAAGAGGTGATATTCCAGATGCTACTTTCTGAGCTGCTGCTAAGTCACTTCAGTCGTGTCTGACTCTGTGCGACCCCATAGACGGCAGCCCACCAGGCTCCCCCGTCCCTGGGATTCTCCAGGCAAGAGTACTGGAGTGGGTTGCCATTTCCTTCTCCAATTCATGAAAGTGTAAAGTGAAAGTGAAGTTGCTCAGTCGTGTCTGACTCTTAGCTACCCCATGGACTGCAGCCCACCAGGCTCTTCCATCCATGGGATTTTCCAGGCAAGAGCACTGGAGTGGGTTGCCATTGCCTTCTCCACTGCTTAAGGGAAATAACTTACCAGGACTCTTGAAGTCGAACCTCCCTGGAATGCTAGAAGCCTGAATCAAGGGGTATTTAATCATTCATTTACTCACTTATGCTTTCATCCACTGAGTATATTTTTTAAAGACTTATTGATTTTTATTTTTGGTTCTGCTGGGTCTTCATTGGTGCACTCAGTCTTTCTCTAATTGCTGTGATTGGGGGCTACTCTTCTTTGAGGTGTGTGGGTTCAGTTGTTGTAGCTCTCGGGCTTAGTTGCCAAGGCTTGGACCAGGGATCGAACCTGTGACCCCTGCATTGGCGGGCGGATTCTTAACTACTAGACCACCAGGGAGGCCCCATCCATTGAGTAGTTATTAAGGGCCTACCTCATTACTAAATGTGCCCGCTCTTAGGTGCTAGAATTGTCTAGAAGAATATGACACGGTTCTTACTTGGAGAAACTCAGGGTTTACCTGGTGAGGCACAAATAGCCTATGAGATGATAAGAGCTTCAATAAAGGTGAGAAAATAAAGGAGGCAGTGCCTGCAGTAGATGAGGAAAACTTTCCCAAGGCAATTAAGTGGGAAGACATGGTCTCGAAAAAAGAAAAGTGTGTTCCAGGTTGGGAACTAGAGAGGGGATGAAAGGGGTCAGGTCATAAGGGATCTGTCATGCCAAGAATTTTGGTCATTTTTCTGGCTCAGAATAATTACAGGAATAATTAAATAAACAGAATAATAAGCAAATTAAGCAAATGGACAAGGGAATAATCAAAAGCAGGTTCTAAAAGCATCCCCCATTCAAGGAGGACTCAGAATAAGAAAATTCCAAGGGATTGCTCATATTCACAACCTGGGGGAGGGTGATAACAGAAACTGTAAGGGGGTCTTTAAGATAGCTCCACGAGGTTCACAGATGAGCACTCCTGCTACAGAGCAGCAAGGCTGAACGCGACTTAATTCAATGTCAAAACGCTCAACTTAGGTCCTTCTTTTCAGCAATGCAAGAGGGCAGAGGGATAACTTTGACCTTAGATAAAAATCCTAACCCCATGTAACCTTAGGCTTCACCACTCTGAATCCCAATTTTGTTGTTGTTTAGTCACTAAGTCAATCTGACTCTTTGTGACCCCATGGACTGTAGCCCGCCAGACTCCTCTGTCCTTGGGATTTCCCAGGCAAGAATACTGGAGTGGGTTTCCTTCTTCAGGGGATCTTCTTAACCCAGGGATTGAACCCACATCTCCTTCCCCACTAGACTAGGTGTTCTCTGAGTGAAACAACTCTGCTTTCTCTTGCCCTTATATCTAGAGTGCCTAACACAGTGCCTCTTTTTTTTTTTCGGTCTTGCTGTGCTTGCGGATCTTAGTTCCCCAATCAGGAATGGAACCTGGGCCCCAGCAGTGGAAGCACCAAGTCCTAACCACTGAGCTGCCAGGGAATTCCTGATGGTGATTTCTTGTAAAATATACAGGGTGATGACAAAGGGCATCCCTTTAGGATTTCTCTCTACAATTTTTGCTAAACACAGATTTCAGGTGCGATTGCTCACCTATTTGTATAGACTTCATTTCTGGGCTCTATTCTGCTATATAAGGTTTAGGCAGATTCTCAGTGACTTATTAGGTTCCTAGCATCAGCAGGGAGAATCCTCAGGCTAGCTGGTTCATTTACCAATTTAAATTCAGCCATCTGTTTTCATCCTTAGAGTTAGCCTCTGGACCTTTTGAATGATGCTCCCTTAATCATGACTTCATTTTCCTTGAGGTCAGTTTCTTCAGTCATTTTTTTCTTTATTTTTTGATTGAAATATACTTGACATAATGTTGCATAAATTCAAGGTGTACGGCATGTTTATTTGATCCATTTGTATGGTGTAATATGATTGCCATTATAGCAATAATTAACACCTCTATGATGTCACATAATTATTTCTTTTTAGTGGTTGAAATAATTACGATCTAGTCTTGACAATTATAAAACAATATTGGTGTCTATATTCATTATGCTGTGCATTAGATCTCCAGGACTTATTTACTACCTGTTGCAAGTTTGTATCTTTATACTGTGTTGGCCTACAAACATTGGTGTCCAAAGCGGGCACCAACTCTCCGTCCCCTGGTAACACCCATTTTACTTTCTGTCTCTGAGTTTGGCTTCTATACCCTCTACATTTAAGTGATACAAAGTATTTGCCTTTCTCCATCTGATTTATCTCACTTAGCATAATATCCTCAAGGTCTAGCTGTTTAGCCCTGCAATTTTCTGAAGTGGATAATGTTTAAGTCTAAGTACTTCTGGTTCTTGGGATAAATACCACTTCAAGATACATTTCTCTGTTGGGTTTGAGAGCTATAGACATATCTCTATCAGGTCACTTCAAAATAACAATTTGGGTGTTCTAGCTTTATTCTCACTAGGATATTGCACAGGGAAATATCTTCTATAGACATACTTTTCTGCCTGCCAGTCCCTTCCTGAATATGGAAGACAGTGGCCTGTTCCCATTTTCCTTCCTCCAGTAATGATCCTTCATCTAGACTTTCCTGGGACAACCTCAAGATCACTGCATCTTACAAAAACCAATGGACTTTAGAGTCAGACAGAACATAGTTGCAATCTGGGCGTGCTGCTTATAAAACATAAAAACGTGGATAACTGGCTTAGCTTGATTGTGCCTCATGATTGACCTGCAAAATGGGAATAATAACAATGTCTCCTTCAGAGGGTTACTATCACTGTCACAAAATGTAACACATTTTATTTGCCTTAATGTGTCTTATAGAGAATACTAAGACCCTGATGCTGGAAAAGGTTGAAGACAGGAGGAGAAGGGGACAACAGAGGATGAGATGGTTGGATGATATCACCCACTTGGACATGAGTTTGAGCAAGCTCTGGGAGTTGGTGATGGACAGGGAAGCCTGGCGTGCTGCAGTCCATGGGGTCACAAAGAGTTGGACACAGCTGAGTGACTGAACTGAACTGACTGATACTTATTTGGAAGCAATACTTGGATAAATCACTGTGGATAGAGGATGGGACCTTCCTCAAGGGCAACCTCAAGACACTTAATATGATTGATACACTGGATTGCTTGAAATAGGAGGACTCTTTAGCTCACAAGCAGGTTGGGGACTGGGAGGGGAAAGAGGAAGGACAAAGTGAAACACAGCGGGTTGGTAGAGGGCTCAGCATTGCTTAATTAGGCATCTCCTGAAATTCCTTTCCTCAACACCCCCACCACCCGGGGGGAAATCAATACATTTTATCAAACTCACTGGATTGGTGTGAAAACAAATAAAGGGGACTAAACTTAAGTACTCTTGCCTGGAAAATTCCATGGGCGGAGGAGCCTGGTGGGCTGCAGTCCATGGGGTCTCAAAGAGTTGGACATGACTGAATGACTTCACTTTCACTTTTCACATTCATGCATTGGAGAAGGAAATGGCAACCCACTCCAGTGTTCTTGCCTGGAGAATCCCAGGGACGGGGGAGCCTGGTGGGCTGCCATCTATAGGGTTGCACAGAGTCTGACAACGGTTAGCAGCAGCAGCAAACTTAAGTTTGGGGTTAAAGAGAAGACAGCATGTGTGAATGTGGAAACCAGATACAAGGAGATTAGATACTAAAGCCTTGGGAATTCACAGAAATTGAAGGGAAGGCTTTGAACTTTTACAGTTTGTAGAATTTGTAGGCTTAAGCCAAATTTACTAGAACTCAAGGGACAAGGAAATCCCACAGGATAGCTAGGTTCATGAGAATTTTAGTTAATGTTCTAAAAACTATCCTCCACTGCTGCTGCTGCTGCTAAGTCGTTTCAGTCGTGTCCGACTCTGTGCAACCCCATAGACGGCAGCCCGCCAGGCTCCCCCGTCCCTGGGATTCTCCAGGCAAGAACACTGGAGTGTGTTGCCATTTCCTTCTCCAATGCATGAAAGTAAAAAGTGAAAGTGAAGTCGCTCAGTCGTGTCTGACTCTTTGCGACCCCATGGACTGCAACCCACCAGGCTCCTCCCTCCATGGGATTTTCCAGGCAAGAGTACTGGAGTGGGGTGCCATTGCCTTCTCCGATCCTCCACTAATACACATCTAAAAATTAATGGCTACCATCTTTGGCTACACCCAAATCCAAAGGTGAGCAAAGTATTCGACTTAAATTGGCATTTCAGTGCTGAACATGAGCTCAGATTAAGAAATTAGAAAAAGGAAGAGAACTTCATTTAACTTAAACCAGGGAAAAGAAAAGCTATGATAAACCTGGAGAGTGATAAACCTGGAGAGCAGATTAAAAAGCAGAGATATTACTTTGCCAACAAAGGTCTGTAGAATCAAAGCTAAAGTTTTTCCAGTAGTCATGTATGGATGTGAGAGTTAGACCATAAAGAAGGCTGAGTGCTAAAGAATTGATGCTTTGGCATCAGTTGTAGTGCTGGAGAGGACTCTTGAGAGTCCCTTGGACTGCAAGAAAATCAAACCAGTCAATCCTAAAGGAAATCAACCCTGGAAGGACTGCTGCTGATGCTCCAATACTTTGGACATCTGATGTGAAGAGCTGACTCATTGGAAAAGACCCTAATGCTGGAAAAGATTGAGGACAGGAGGAGAAGGGGACAACAGAGGATGAGATGGATGGATGGCATCACTGAATCAGTGGACATGAGTTTGAGTAAACTCCAGGAGTCAGTGATGGACAGGGAAGTCTGGTGTGCTGCAGTCCTTGGGGTCACAAAGGGTTGGACAGGACTGAGGGACTGAACAACAAAGAGAGGAGGGGGATGAGGAGGAAAGGGGAAGGAGGAGAGAAGAAAGAAAGGAGATGTCCCCAAATAGATACTTTCTGCCCATGCAGCCCTTTGCTTCTTTTGAGAAGCATCTGCCCTGACTGCAGACAAGCATTCTCTTTTTCACTCTCATAGCAACTAGCTATGGAGCCTTTAACATGTCCTCTCACCTCCAAGCCTGTTTTCTTTTTTTTGAAAAATGAATTTCCCAACATTGACCTCAAACTACGTCATCAAGTTTGAATGAAATAATGGCAGGAACCAGAGATCAAATTGCCAACATCCACTGGATCATCGAAAAAGAAAGAGAGTTCCAGAAAAACATCTATTTCTGCTTTATTGATTATGCCAAAGCCTTTAACTGTGTGGATCACAATAAACTGTGGAAAATTCTGAAAGAGATGGGAATACCAGACCACCTGACTTGCCTCTTGAGAAACCCGTATGCAGGTCAGGAAGCAACAGTTAGAACTGGACATGGAACAACAGACTGGTTCCAAATAGGAAAAGGAGTATGTCAAGGCTGTATATTGTCACCCTGCTTATTTAACTTATATGCAGAGTACATCATGAGAATTGCTGGACTGGAGAACACAAGCTGGAATCAAGATTACCGGGAGAAATATCAGTCACCTCAGATATGCAGATGACACCACCCTTATGGCAGAAAATGAAGAGGAACTAAAAAGCCTCTTGATGAAAGTGAAAGAGGAGAGTGAAAAAGTTGGCTTAAAGCTCAACATTCAGAAAACAAAGATCATGGCATCCGGTCCCATCACTTCATGGGAAATAGATGGGGAAACAGTGGAAACAGTGTCAGACTTTATTTTTCTGGGCTCCAAAATCACTGCAGATGGTGATTGAAGCCGTGAAGTTAAAGATGCTTATTCCTTGAAAGTTATAACCAACCTAGATAGCATATTCAAAAGCAGAGACATTACTTTGCCAACAAAGGTCCATCTAGTCAAGGCTATGGTTTTTCCAGTGGTCATGTATGGATGTGAAAGTTGGACTATAAAGAAAGCTGAGCACCAAAGAATTGATGCTTTTGAACTGTGGTGTTGGAGAAGACTTTTGAGAGTCCCTTGGACTGCAAGGAGATCCAGCCAGTCCATCCTAAAGGAGATCAGTCCTGGGTATTCATTGGAAGGACTGATGTTGAAGCTGAAACTCCAATCCTTCGGCCATCTGATGCGAAGACCTGACTCATTTGAAAAGACCCTGATGCTGGGAAAGATTGAGGGCAGGAGGAGAAGGAGATGACAGAGGGTGAGATGGTTGGATGGCATCACTGACTCGATGGACATGGGTTTAGGTAGACTCTGGGAGTTGGTGATGGACAGGGAGGCCTGGCATGCTGCAGTTCATGGGGTCGCAAAGAGTCAGACATGACTGAGTGACTGAACTGACTGAAGATACTTTTCCAACTTGTAATGTGTTACAGAAAAGTAGTGACCAGTCTTCTGATGGCTACTGTGACCACCCACCCCAGCTAGCTGCCCAAAGGCTAGCTGTCTCATTCATGGCCATACCTCCTTGCCTAAGATGGTGCTCAAAAAATGTTGACTGAATGAACAAATAACTGTACTCAGCATCTTTCACTTTTCAAATAACCATCACATCTGAAGATTTAGTCTCTGCACTGTCTCCATAGCGCGTATGCAAACGCTTCTCTGTTCTTCTGACCCTCCCCTCTTCTTCTTTTTTTTTATTTTAGCCAATGACTTCATTCATTGTCTCACAGAACACTACAAATATTAGTGTAAAATTATTACTGCAGCTCTTCCTCTTGAGGCAATTCTTTTCAGTTGGGGTTCTGTTTCCTCCCTAAAAACCCAAGCAATCTGGTTTCTGTGCCACCACTCAGGTGAAATGGCTCCCAACTGTCAATGAGAATTCACTGATTGGAAGCCCCAATCATCTTTTCATAGACTTTATTCTCCTTGGCAGCCTTTCAACACAAGACACTCTGGCCACATCTGGACTCTTGAAGTTTCATCCCTTGGCTTCTTGATTCTGCCACTCTGGGTCTTCCGACCATACAGTTGAATATCCTCATTGGCTTCCTTCCCATTTTCTATCTGTCCCCACTGTGGACCTGCTTCTCATTCCTTCCTCACCTAGCATTGACCGGTCTCTCGATTTTCTGTCCAGCACATGTGCCCTGCCTGATTTGAGCAGTGTCTGGATTGTCTTCCTACCTAGAGACTCTTCCTCCCTGAAGTTCCAGCTTGTTGTTCAACTCTTCAGGGAGGACATTATGTATTACTGGTGCTTGGGCTGCCCTTCCACCTCTAGCCTGGGCAGATTTCTTTTTCCTGAAGCTGGAGGGGAGAGACATTTGAACTGTCCCCTCATTCTTCTCCTCTTATATACTTGAAATATCATGAATATATCACGATCCTCGAAGATTTCTATTCACATGACTCGAAGACCCATTTCTCTGGCTTTGATCTCAGACATCAGTCCGCGTTTCTCAAGGATTCCTAGATGTGTCCATTAGAAGGCCCTGCCACCGCCTCAGACCCAACTCTCCTAAGACATGATTGACTTTCCCACACAATCTGGGTCACCCTCTTTACAGTCCGGGGCACCACCATTTTCCTCTGTTTAAAAAAGATTCATTTATTTTTGGCTGTGCTGAGCCTTTGTCGCTGCGTGCAGGCTCTTTGTGTTGTGGTGTGGGGGGTTCTCATTACGGGGGCTTCCCTTGCTGTGGGGCATGAGAGGCAGGGCTCATGGGCTCCAGTAGTTGTAGCTCAAGATCTTAGTTGCCCTGAGGCATTTGGAAAATCTTCGCAGACCAGGGATCGAAGCTGTGTCCCCTGCATTACGAGGTGAATTCTTGACTACTTGAGCACCACAGAAGTCCATTTCCCCCAAGTTTTAAAGTTCGCCTTTGATTTTTAGTCCTCAAATTCACCTCTGATTCCTCCTACTTCTAATTTATATCTGCTCAATTTGATTATACTACATTAATTGCTGTCTATTTGTCTCTTCTCTCTAAATGCCCTCACATCTCCTCTTCTTTCCACGTCCCCTCCATTTCCATTCCAATTGCACTCTGGTTTGGCTCATCATCTTACGTTTGAATGAATACAGTATTCTCAACTTATTAGTAGAGGGTGAAGTTTGGTTCTGTATTTGAAGTTGGGCTTCCTGGGTTTGTGTCAAGGCTTTAATGCTTCTTACTACATGTCACAGAGTGTGTATCTGGGCAAAATCCCTGGCCAGAAATGCACAGCCTGCTCCCTTTCACAGCTCAAATCCTAGTCCTCATTCATGGCTCAACTCTTATTAGGTCTCCTGTATTAGTGATACTATTTTCTAGTTAGAAGAACTTATGTTTTACTACATTAATTCATTAAGAAAATATTTACTGAGTGCTTCCCTAGGCACTGGGAAAATAGCCATGAAACAGGGCACATAATGAAGCTTACACTATAATGGGATGTGTGTAGAAGAGGTAGTTAGCAATTACGTAAATAAATCAGCAACCAAGAGAAATCTAGTCATAAGAGCTGTGATGAAATTAAACAGTGAAGGTTTTGCAAGTGCTTGATGGGCTATTTTTTTCAAAAATTGAATTATAGTTGGTATAGCCTGTCGTGTTTCAGGTGTGCAACAAAGTGATACATATGTATGTATATATGTGTGTGTTTATTCTTTTTCAGGTTCTTTTCCCTTACAGGTTATTACAAAGCATTGAGTATAGTTCCCTGCGTTATACAGTAGGTCCTTGTAGGTTATCTATTTTACATATAGTAGTGTGAATAAGTTAATTCTAAATTCCTGATTTATCCTTACCCCCTTTCCTCTTTGGTAGCTATAAATTTGTTTTCTGTGTCTGTGGGTCTATTTCTGTTTTGTAAATAAGTTCATTTGTATAATTTTAAAGATTTTGGGTCATCATCTTACGTTGACGATGTAGATTCTATATATAAGTGATATCATATGGTATTTCTCTTTGTCTGGCTTATTTCACTTAGTATGATTATTTCTAGGTCCATCCATGTTGCTGCAAATGGCATTATTTTATTCTTTTAAATGGCTGAGTATCATATATATATATATATATATATAAGAACACTGGAGTGGGTTGCCATTTCCTTCTCCAATGCATGAAAGTGAAAAGTGAAAGTGAAGTTGCTCAGTCGTGTCCAACTCTTTGCGACCCCATGGATTGCAGCCTACTAGGCTCCTCTGCCCATGGGATTTTCCAGGCAAGAGCACTGGAGTGGGGTGCCATTGCCTTATAGGCTATATATATATATACATATATATAGGCTATTTTGAATTGGTCATGTAGAACAGGATCTTCAGAGAAGGGAACATTTAAACTGAGGTCTGAATCATAAGAAGAGTCAACCCTGGTATGACCTGGGGCAAGACTTTCTGGTGAAAAGAATAGCAAGCTCAGTATCCCCAGAACACAGCAAGCTTAGTGGTGGGAGGGACAGAAAGAAGGTCCATTTGCCTACTGGGCACATCAGGAGGCAGATAAGTAAGGGAGGCTGTCAGAGGCATACATAGGCACCAAGTCAGGCACAGCCTCGTAGCCTCATGTAGGAAGTTTCAGATTTAAGTTTAGATGTGGTGAGAAGATGGGCTTCCCTGGTGGCTTGATGGTAAAGAATCTGCCTTCAGTGCGGGAGCCACAGGGGACGCAGTTCGATCCCTTGGTTGGGAAGATCCCCTGGAGGAGGGCATGACAGCTCACTCCAGCATCCTTGCCTGGGAGATCTCATGAACAGAGGAACCTGGTGGGCTACAGTCCATAGGGTTGCAAAAAGTCGGATACGACTGAAGTGACTTAGCACACACAACACACGATGAGAAGACATTTGAGAATTTTAAGCAGAGAATGATCTCCTCCAGTTTATTTGAAAAGCATCACTCTGGCTGGCGAGTGGAGAAGTAGTGAGGGAACTACTGAGTGGAAGTGGAGGGGTGGTGACCAGGCCATTGCAGGACTCCTGGGGGGTGGTGGTGACAGAAGTGGTGCTGGAAGAGGGAAGGCTGGGCTCTGGGTTGGAGAGGCAGCTGGCAGGACTTGTTCACAGGCTGATGTACAGAGGGGAGGCAGAGACCACGGATGATGTCCTGAGCCTTGGCTTGAGAAGTTGGGTGCTATGAGTTGCTGTTTACTGAGGTGGGGATGACTGGTCACCTCTGTAAGGGGGGCAGAGGTTAAAGTGTCTTAGAGGAGAGAGAAGTCAGTATGGGCTGGATGGGTAGGTTGTCTCCACAGAAGGGAGGACCAGATGTGGCTTGCAGGATGGTTAGAAAAACAGTGAAAAAGATTGGGTCAAGATCCTGGGGAAAACCCAAGGTCTGTTTTTTAAACATAAAGACCCTGATGCTGGGGAAGATTGAAGGCAGGAAGAGAGGGCGTCAACAGAGGATGAGATGGTTGGATGGCCTCACGGACTCAAGGGACATGAGTTTGAGCAGGCTCTGGGAGTTGGTGATGGACAGGGAAGCCTGGTGTGCTGCAGTCCGTGGGGTCACAAAGAGTCGGACAGGACTGAGCGATTGAACTGATGTTCAAGATGGTTATTAGACCTTGAAATTGGGATGGTGTCAGGCAGATGGATATAGGTCTGAATGGTTTCATTCACCTTTTGATGTGTACACTTCTTGTTTTGCAACCCAGGGAGCCAGCCACTTAAGATTAGGGCTTGTTTTTCTCCCAGTGCAAAGACAAAGCCCTATCTGCTATAGGCTCCCAATATTTTAGGATGAAAGGATATAATTGATGAGAAAACTAAGGACAGAGGAACTAAAGGTGTCAAAATCAAGTCTTTCCTACTCAGCACCCATGATTTTCTACACTCAACTTCCTTTGCCTCTGGCACTCTACCCATCCATACGACTGGAGGAGGGAACTTTAGCAATCTGAAGACCAGAATCCAACAGCAGAGGGACTTTCACACCGTCTCTGCCTCCCACCCCCAGACTTCCACAGGTATGCGTCTTCTATCCGTATCTATTGGTTTTGTGTCGGTCTGACTTGTCTCCTTGTCTTTGATGGTACCTCCGTTTCTGCTCCCATACTGCTTACTTCACTGATCTGCTGTCTCCATTGCCTGAGGAATTCTCTCTCACCATCAAAAGCATTGCAATCAGGCACCTATGTAGTACCCTGCTCTATGTTAGGAACAGGTATGTTCCTGGCCTGGAGGTTTCTGACAGTGCTTCAGTTCCTTTTGTAATTGTGCCTTTTTGCAGAAATGGCCATGGCCGTCCTGGCTGTCATCATCATCTTCAAAGAGCTGCTCAGGTGACAGTGGACACTGCTCAGGCTCCATAGCGTGTTCGCAGATATGGGTGTTAGTTAGAGAAAATTCCATTTCCTGGGCTCTCTGTGTCCTAGTGGAAGTCCTGTGTGCTCAGTCGTGTCTGACTCTTTGCAACCCCCTGGACTACAGCCTGCCAGGCTCCTCTACCCATGGAATTTTCCAAGCAAGAATACTGGGGTGGGTTGGCATTTCCTACTGCAGGGGAACTTTCCAACACAAGGATTGAACCAGCATTTCCTGCATTGGCAGGAGGATTCCTCACCACTAACACCACCTGAGAAGCCCAGCATGCCCCCTACAAGGGTGGAAAATGTGTGAGACATACAGTATGTAGTTAAAATCCCAACGTACACGTAACTGTAGTGCTAGAAGAGAGGGAGAAGAGGAAGACAGATTCAGTATTTGAAGAGATACTTCACATAGAAGTATTCCAAATCTTAGAATATTTCAAAATGAAGCCACAGACTAAAGACTATCCATAAACCAACCCTCCTCCCCAAAATCTAAATACATCACAGAAATCTAGAGAAGTGATTCAGTGAGAGACAAAGTCATCAGTAAGAAGTGGTTTTATTCAGACTCAAAGAGAAGCACACTCCACAGACAGAGTGTGGGCCATTGCAGAGGGTGAGCGTGGCCTTGAGATGCGGAGTGGGAGGATTATTCCAACGATTTGGGGGAAGGGGTAGAGATGTCCAGGATTTGGGCCACCACCCATTCCTTGGTCTTTTGACAGTGCCTTGGAACTGTCATGGCACCCCTGGGTGTGCCATTTCACTTGCTGATTGAAGATCAAGGTCTAGTCTTGTCTGCCATCTTGGTCTCATTTGACTCTAATTGGTTTATGTTGTGTCCTTGAGC
>NW_011494901.1:1962810-1990134 GCF_000754665.1 Bison bison bison
GTGGGAAGAGCCCCAGGGCTCGTAACTAGACTCTACATCGCCTAAAAGAATACCCTAATTATCTGTGTAACCCAATAGAATCATAAATTCTATTATGCTTATTGGTGTATGACCATACTCCTATTAATAATTGTCCACTGTTAACTACCTAGGCTTAAGGCATATGAATCACGGGTTTAAGGCATACAAATCACGGGTTAACTTTGATTGTACCTTTCTTTTCCTTTGTTCAAACTAGTTTCAGAGAATTTGGGAAGGTGGGTTTGGGCATGTACGCTTAGGCTATATAAGGTTGTCACAAAAACAGTTCGGGGTCCTTGGCTAAGAGGAGACTCTGCCTTGGGCCTACGGGTGTAATAAACTGCACTCCACTCTGCGTTGTCCTTCTGAGTGCGTTTGTTTCCTGGAATGCGTGGCTACAACACTAATTTTCCTCAAACTTAGTTTCCTCATTTGTAAATAGGCTATTAGGCACTTACTTTGTGACGTGGTCAGACTGTACAAACTGTAGATGAGAACATGTATGTAAAGCCCTCAGCAAGGACTGAAAGTGTTAGTCACTCAGCTGTGTCTGACTCTTTGCAACCCCCTGGACCGTAGCCCACCAGGCTACTCTGTCCATGGAATTCTCCAGGCAAGAACACTGGAGTGAGTAGCAGTGCCCTCCTCAGGGGATCTTCTGGACCCAGGGAGCGAACCTGGGTCGGCCACGTTGCAGGCGGGTTCTTTACCGTCTGAGCTACTGTGGAAGCCCTTTTAGATATGGGAAGGGCCAACGCAGAACAGAGAAAAGCTGTTTAGAGAATAAATAGTGAATGGAAACTCTCCAGGTTTGTGTTATCAGCCTGATTGAAATCAAGGGATCTGATAACAGAAAGGTAAGAATATTTCCCAGGGCTCTGGGAATGGAAAAAGAAGGTTTATAAATTCTCTCTTCCCAGAGATGCACAAAGGCAACACAATGGACTGTTCTTTAGGAAACTGCAGGCAAAAGCAGAATCTTCAGGAATCCATCCACTCCAGGGGGGCACTGACTGCCCCGGGGGTCAGGAAATGGCTCTCTGAATGGCCTTCTCAGCCTCGCCTGGGACGGCAGGCCTGAGATTGCATTAAATTCTTCAAGTCAGCCTGCAGCTTGGCAAAAAGCCTTCCCTCCTGGGTAGCTGAATAATTTTTAGATGATCCAGCTGGCACGTTGCGGAAACGTGCTAATGAGTCAGGAATGATCCTCTCAGGCTCCCCAACACCCCGCTTGCTCCAGGGGAGAGAATCTTCTGGGAAGCCAGTGAAAGATTTATGAGATTAATCCCGGAAATGCTTTCTCTTCCCCATCCATTGTTCTCAGCGGGGGTGCCAGGGGTGGTGGGTTTGGGGTGTGAGGGGGCGGAGAGGGCAAATTAGAAGGGGACAAAGCCAGGACTCCTGCCTTTAAGGGAGAGCTGGAGAAAGAGGGACTTCTGCAGCCAGCTAACAAGGACTCCCTGACAATGAAATACACAGGATCCTTTTCGGAATGTGCCTGACTGCGGCCCCGCAGAGCTTCAGAGATGAATTTGGGGAGGGAAGGAGGTGGGGGGACTAGGGGCCCTGGGGGAAGGGAAGCCCACTCCAGCTTTGCTGGAAGGGGTCTGATAAATTAGATCCTCTGTTCTCACACCGAAAAAGGAGGAGCGGGGGAGGGAGGGAGTGAGAAGGATGGGAGGCAGAGGAAGAGGAGGAGGGAGCGTCCTGCTTGAGCCCTTCAGTGTCTCCTGTTACCCAGTGAAACCCCCTTTCCACTCCCGGCACATTGTTGCCTCTTCTTGGAGTGAGACGGTCTGCCTCTCTGTTACCTTGTGGGCTGGAGGGCTGTCTGGTCCTTAGAACTCAAGGCTCCTTTAGAGAAAACGGAGGGGATGGGGGTTCAGTCAATGGGAGAACACTTGTAAGAGGATGTGGCTCTTTGGCAACAGAAGTTCTTACATGCTCTCTGTGGATTTCTTAAAACACAAAATGGCCAAATAGAATAACAAGATTGCATCACTTTGGTTTTGTCTGGGTCAGGCAGAGGCAGGGGAGACAGACACCAGGCACGCTTTAGCTTGAGAGATTATTCCAAAGGCCGTGAGCGTGCCACACTTTTAGGTTTCTTCTTTAAGAAAACTTTTTTAATTGTAAAGACAACTAGGCCGTTAGAATTTCACTTCTTATGTCTTTACTCAACTAGAAATAGCCAGCACTGGAGGAGGCATCAGGCAGTGTGGAGCCCAGCGGTGGGTAATCAAGAGGTGGACAAGCCACAGGGCAGGCCCTTGACCTACAAGGACTCCACTCAGCATCGCCTTTCCTTCTTGTTTCAGGCACCGTCCATCCAGTGCAGAGAGGCCTCCTAGAAGCTGGGGGAGTGCGCAGGGGGCTTTCAGTCTGACTGCGGCCTGGCGGGCTCAGGGGTTGTCTTCTCCCCTCATGTTACCTCCACCCACAGCTTTCCAAACACAGGAGTATTGTTTCACTAGTAAAACTGAATTTTTAAAAATAATTTGCTGTAACTACTGACAGCCTTGCTAGCAGAAAGGGTGTTCACACCATTTCCATTCCAGAAATTTCTAAGTGGTCTCCAAAGGTCTCAGAAGTCAGACTTTTACTTTTGCTATTTAAAGGAGATTGCCTGGATGAGTCCACCATAGCATTAACATTTGTATTTTCAGTATGTCTTTTATGTCTTTTTTTCTGATGTGTTGTTGTTCAGTCAGTCAGTCGTGGCCGACTGTGTGACCCTGTTAGGGGAAGCACATTGATTGAAACCTTCCACCCTGGCCAGGCACCATAGTAACCATTTGTATAAATTGTTTTACGACAGGAGGTCCTGGTAGGGAACAGAGAACCAATAAGCCTCCACCAACTGGAAGAGTTCAGGAAAGGTTAAAAGGAGACACCACAGGTCTGACCACCTCCCAGAATCCTTCTCTCTGGCATCCATCTTGGCTGAACAAGGCGTTCACCACCAGGAAGGACTCTGAGTCAGAATGATTGGCTAAAGACAATCTGGAAACTAATCCCATCACCATAAAACCCGAGACTTCGAGCCACGTGGCAGAGCTGTTCTCCTGGGTTCCCTTACCCTACTGCTCTCCACCGGGTGCCCTTTCCCAATAAAATCTCTTGCTTTGTCAGCACATGTGTCTCCTTGGACAATTCGTTTCCGAGTGTTAGACAAGAGCCCAGTTTCGGGCCCAGGAAAGGGTCCCCTTTCCTACAACAACCCCATGAACTGCAGCACGCCAGGCTTCCCTGCCCTTCACTATCTCCCGGAATTTGCTCAAACTCACGTCCATTGAGTCAGTGATGCTATCTAACTGTCACATCCTCTGCCACGCCCTTCTTTTGCCTTCAATCTTTCCCAGCATCAGGGTCTTTTCCAATGAGTTGGCTCTTCGCATCAGGTGGCCAGGGTACTGGAGCTTCAGCTTCAGCATCAGTCCTTCCAATGAATATTCAGGACTGATTTCCTTTAGGATTGACTGCTTTGATCTCCTTGCTGTCCAAAGGACTCTCAAGAGTCTTCTCTCACACCACAGTTTGAAAGCATCAGTTCTTTGGCGCTCAGCCTTTTTTACGATCCAACTCTCACATCCGTATATAGACTACTAGGAAAACCATCACTTTGACTATACAGACCTTTGTTGGCAAAGTGATGTCTCTGGTTTTTATTCCAGTACTCTTGCCTGGAAAATCCCATGGACACAGGAGCCTGGTAAGCTGCAGTCCATGGGGTCTCGAAGAGTCGGACACGACTGAGTGACTTCACTTTCACGCATTGGAGAAGGAAATGGCAACCCACTCCAGTGTTCTTGCCTGGAGAATCCCAGGGACTGGGGGAGCCTGGTGGGCTGCTGTCTATGGGGTCGCACAGAGTCGGACACGACTGAAGCGACTTAGCAGCAGCAGCAGCAGGTTTGGCATAGCTTTACTTCCAAGGAGCAAGCATCTTTTAATTTTGTGGCTGCAGTCACCACCTGCATTGATTTTGTAGCCCAAGAAAATAAAGTCTGTCACTGTTTCCATTTTAACCCGATCTATTTGCCATGACGTGATGGGACTGGATGTTATGATCTTGGTTTTTTGAGTGTTGAGTTTCAAGCCACCATTTTCACTCTCCTCTTTCACTTCCATCAAGAGGCTTTTTAGTTCTTCTTTGTTTTCTGCCATTAGAATGGTGTCATCTGCATATCATAGGTTGTTGTTATTTGTCCTGGCAATCTTGATTCCAGCTTGTGAGTCATTCAGCCCAGAATTTCGTGTGATGTACTCTGCACAAAAATTAAATAAGTAGGGTGACAATATACAGCCTTGACATACTCCTTTCCTAAGTTTGAACCAGTCCATTATTCCATATCTATTCTAATTGTTGCTTCTTGACCTGCATATAGTTTCTCAGGAGACAGGTACAGTGGTCTGGTATTCCCATCTCTTTAAGAATTTTCCAGTTTGTTGTGATCCACACAGTCAAAGGCTGTAGCATAGTCAATGAAGTAGAAGTAGATTTTTTTTGGAATTCCCTTGCTTTTTCTATGATCCAATGGATGTTGGCAATTTGATCTGGTTCCTTTGCCTTTTCTCAATCCAGCTTGTATATCTGGAAGTTCTCAGTTCACATACTGTTAAAGCCTTGCTTGGAGAATTTTGAGCATTACCTTGCTAGCATGTGAAATGAGCACAATTGTATGGTAGTTTGAACATTCTTTGGAATTGCTTTCCTTTGGGATTGGAATGAAAACTAACATTTTCCAGTCCTGTGGCCACTGCTGAGTGTTACAAATTTGCTGGTATATTGAGTGCGGCACTTTAACAGCATCATCTTTTTTCTGTCTTGAAGCTTTTAAATGCTAAGCACCTTAAAAATTATATAGTGGCTGTTTTCAATACTTAAGTTCTATAAAATACTGGACCTTCCCATTAATGTGAAATCTGGGACAGTGTGTGTGTGTGTGTGTGTGTGTGTGTTGTGTTTGTTGGGCGAGGGGGATGTAGGTTCAAGTATAGCTAAGAAAACCCCAACTTGACTATAGGCTTGAAGTCCTGAGCATATGGCCTAGATGTTGGGGACAGTCCTAATTCTGAATATTCAGACTTGGGGTCAGACTATTTTGGTTGAGAAATTGAAGCCTGCTCAGAGAAATAAGCAGGTGGTTCATGATAGTCCTGGTTTGCATTTTCTAGTTTGCTTGTATGTAGCATAGACCTTGGGCAGTCATCCAGATCACCAGTATCTGAAATACCTGTTAAAGATTATGAAATATGTCGAGTCATTCCATGTTAGGTCTATTTCCAGTTTCTCGACACTGGATTCAACCTGAGTCTAAACTTTATTTAATAAACCACCTCTGTCTGCCTGGCCAGCCCTAGATGAACACCTGTGATTAATTCAGGGGAAATTCAATTTAACAAGTTCTCACTGCCTGCTGGGGATGCCCCTGGTCCCGGGCACACAGATATGCACAACACAATCTCTGAAGTATTATGTTACAGTGAAATACTTTCTCTTTCAAAACCAGAAAGAATAATAATAAACTTTTGATAATGGTTCTTTCCACACTCTGTTGCCTTATCTTTTGGAGGAAGATCGAAATGAGTTACCATATGCGAACTGGAGCCAAAGGGCACAGGTTCAAGATTTGGTTGTGAGAACAAAACTTTTAATTAGGGCTTTTGATTTCTTCTCGTGAGATATGCAGGATATTCCAAGCCTTATCAACACTTGGGAAAACCCAGTGGAGTGGTTTTTTTTTTAATAACCCCATGTTCATTGCTAACAGGAAACAGAAAAAGAGTGATTAAAAAAAAAAAAATTGGAACCAGGTCTGCTGTGAATTAGAATGACACCACTGATGCATTTCACACGGGCTACTAAACAGTCTCAGGTATAAATTACTTTCAGTGCTCTTCATCCACTGCCCCCCTTGTCCTGAACAGGAGCTTCTGCTGCTTAAAGCTGATTACAGAAAACAATAACAAAAACCACGGTATTTACCAACATTGGTGATCCAGGCAATCCCTCTGGCCTCTGCGTTTTGAGCTAATGTGGCATTTGTTTGAGTCTGAGGTAGGCTGAGAAGCAGAGGTTCAGACCACCCACTTTGAGGATCTACAAGACAGTGCTGGAGTGCCGCTGAACTGTAGCACTTAACGCAAGCTCATGGGTTTGAGCAGAGGTGACCTTGACTCCATCAGAAAGTATTTTGCAAATATCTCCTTGTGAGTGTCCTCCTGCATGAGGCTCAGCCGGGACCCCTGGTGCCCACACTTGCTTGTGGGAAGGGCCTCTTTTCAGTTTCCTGGCTTTTCAGCAGACACAAATGTATTTAAACATTTTCATGTGAAAAAAAAAAAAAGCTCAGAATGCCCAGCATTCTCCCATCAATTGCCCATTTTATCTCTCTACTAGGAAAAGTCTTAAATCAAGGATGCCCAACATTCTCTGGTGAGGAGCTAGTTTTGAGTTTGCAAAATCATAGAGTCATATTCAACCTGAATCCTGGTTTGAATTCTTTCATTTTGTTGGTGGGGCAGCCACAGTCCAGAGAGGTGGGAGAACTTGTCTAAAGTAACAGTGCTTCTGTTCATTTACTCATTTATTCACATCAAGTGATCTTCAAACATCTACTGTGTTAGACATCGTGTTGAGCACTGTATATTCCATCATGAATAAGACAGAAAGGACCTCATCCTTAAGAAGTTTGCAGTCAGGATGGGAAGATGATAAGAAAATAAACCTTACAAATGGTGATGTGTTCCATGAATTTAATGAACTGGCTAGGGGTCTGTCTTCAAGGAACGTGAAGGGAGGTGATGCTTCAGGGGCCGAGGCGGGGAGCTGGGGCGTGTTGCAGGTGCTTTGTTGATAGAGGGAAGTTAAAGCAAAGAACTGAAGACAGCTGCAGCCCATTCCTGGTTCCCAGGCAGGAATCCCCTTCAGTTTCCATGTGGGTATCAGCAGAGTATCAATGTTATACTGGCAGATCTTTAGGGACCAGTTGGTTTATGATTAGATATTATTCTAAACTGTTTCAGAGATCCCTGGCTTCTCTTTTTTCATCTGTTGTCATGGAGGTGAAAGACTAAAGCAGGTGAGATTTTTTTATAAAACATATATTCCACTACATCCTGGTATGGAGAAGGGATGCAGTGGGCACAGCAAGAGGCTCACTGAGTTATAATGGCAGGCTTTATCCACTGCTCACTCCTGAGAATTAAGTACACACGAGGATAACTCAACACAGCCCAACCCTCGTTGCTCCTCCTCAGCTAGAGGGAGCCTTCCCTTTCTATGAGCTCTGGGTCTCTGCGATAGAACTTAGGACTCTTGAGTTGTATGTGCACACCTGCCCTCTGTAATGTCTTGTAAGGATTTTGTTCCTTGAGGCTAAGATGGTGTTGAATTCATCATCCTCCAGCAAACCCAACCCCCAGCCTATCGCTAGCTCATAAGAATTGCTTAGTGAATATTTGTTGAATGAATCTTATAGAAGGACTTAAAGAGAAACTTTAGGGAGAAGAGCTGTTACAAAAGCAATGCTGTTTCTTTTTTCTTTTTGGTTTTTGCCCAGTGGTTGGTATAGGAAGCCTATAGTTATTATTGTTACTACCAATCACAAAAAAATGACTGTCTTAGGATCGTTGATTGTTTAATTCCCTGATGAAGCCATTGGCTTAGTGACAAGAATATCAGTGAGGACAGAGACCCAAACCCTGAGCTGTTTAATAGAACCCACAGCAGAACATCGTTGCATCATTCACCTGGGATGTAAAGTCATGTCTGTTCCCAGTACTGGGAGGGCTCTGTCTCTGTCCCAGCTCAGACGGTGACACGGACCCGGCATCCTGTCTCCTGACCCTCACTCTCCAGGCTGCAGGCCAGTCCCACTGGAGGCAGCTGGACGGACAGACCCATCAGGAAGTACACGCAGCCCCATGAGGTTCTCACAAGTAGAGGTCAACACTGCATCTGCCCTGGAAAATCTGGGGGAAAGGACACTCTCTATCAGCGCAAGCCTTCCCTCTAACTCTGCTCTGGCCCTTCTCATAGGCAAAAGACCAGAATGGCACAAGGAAACTCCAAACTCTGTTGTTCTAGGGCCATGTACCCACCTGGAAGCCAATACAAATCTCAGGGCAGGTTCCGATTTCTGCCGAAGCAAGGAACTTCTGCTGAATGATGGTAGTGGGATGGTCCAGAAGATAAAGGGGGCTGGGAGGAGACCCCAGGGCCAGAGGGGCCTGCGTAGGTCCTCTGGCTGTATGACCCCCTCCACAGTCACACTCCTTTCACGCCTTTGAAAAACATTCATTTTTTTAGTGGCAAGAAGGGTTCAAAAACTCCAGAATCTGAAGTGACAGTGTGAAGTTGTTGCGGGTCAGAGGTGGGAGATGAAAATACAGATAATGAAAAGGATTACTGTCAGCAATTTGCTGATTGACACTCTGCCTCAGGTCAACACACAAGCCAAAGCCAGGGAAAGCGGGCCACAGTGGCCTGGGTGTCTGGGCCAGACACCGAGAGACGTCAGTCGTTTAGTGGAGGCTTCCTGTTCTCTTGCTGAAGGCCTCAGGAAAGGCCACCTGCCCTCCCGATTCGTTGACATTGTATGGCCTGGTTTCCTCTGGAGGAAACCCTGTCATTACTGTCAGATGAAGAGAGAAAGACCATTATATTTCTTACTTCTTTCTTTTCTCTTTATCCCTACCTAAAACATAAACGGCAAGAAAGAAAAAGAAATCCAGGTTAGAAGGGCCCAGCACTTCGGATGAGCGGTAAGAGCCAAACCTCTACAGTTGAAGAGAAACGCTACAGGCCGTTGTGTCGGGGACTGGAATCACCAAGGGGCCAATTAACTCCTTGTTTGGGGGATTAGCCATTCTGGTACTTGCAGATCATTTCTTAAACAGTAGTGTTTGGAGTCCACACTGTAGGAGTAAGTGCAGTGTTGATAAAAGGGCTTCCAGAACAAATCAAGAATCCTAAAGTCAATTGCATGTGGGGCTTCGGTCTTTGGGTTAACAACTTGGCACTACATTCATGGCTAGAGCAATCTAAGACTCACAAAAGACAGCTTTTAAAGAAAAAGCTCTTTTCTTAGAAGAGCTAGCCGAACAGTCTGTTTGTTCTCCGAAGCTTGTTTCGTTAGAGTCCCGGTTGCCACCAACCGTACAGTTCTCCCAGGGGCCCGCATCTCCCAGGATTTGTAGCTTGTATATGCCAATTGGCTTTGGGCTGCATCAGAGAGATTTTTAGCTTGGGAACCAAATCTTTTCTCTTGTTCCTGGTTGCCGCCCGCTTGTGTTTGAAATTGCCTTGTGCAATTGCCAAGGTTATTTACAATGAGAGGAGCTCTATTGCACTTTCTTTACCCACCCTTTGCTGCATTCGTTTGGTAAGTTGCTTCCTAGAGAATAAGTTTTGCAACTGGGAGGGTGGAGATCTGATTCTGGGGAGCAATTTGGTGTAGCTTTCAAAATACGCTCACAGCCCTCATGCTAATGAAACAGTCCCCACACAGAAACCATCCTGGGTGCTTCACTATTTTGCACATTCCCATAGTCATCTCTTAGGAAATAAGGTGGGGAGGCGGGGGTGGAGGGCTCTTCTTTCAGAGAATGCATAAAAATGAAATTAATTATAGGCCCACACTCTCATTTCTTGAACTCGTATAGCCAAAGATCGGTCGAATTGGCAGGGATTAATCTGATCGTATTTTATAGATGAGAAATTGAGGTCTGGAGAGGAAGAATAATTTCCATCCCCTCTCAGCCACCTCCCTCACCCCTGGTCCCCCCACTGCTAGTCTCGAAGCTAGTTACCAGCAGACTGGGATAGAAACCAGGTTTTTTGCTTTTTAGACTAGATTTAGCTCATCAGTTAGAATTATCATAGCTCTAACCTAGATCTCTCCTAGGCTGGGCCGTTCAATTTTTATTTTTGATGTTGATTTCCTCAGGGCTGTCTGGCTAAATTAATTTTACTCAGCCAAAATTTTAGAAATTAGGGTCTTTCTAACACTTGTATCAAAATTGTCTGTTAAAAATGCAGACACCCCTCCCCCCAGACTCTCCTAACCTTCAGAATCAGAATCTCTTGAAGACAGTATATCCAGAATCTGTATTTTAATAATCTTCCCTGAAAGAGTCTTATATACTTGTGAACTACTTTGCTTGACCCAAAGTCAAGTTCATGTATTTTATTGATTTACAATGCTTCCCTAAAGGAAAAAATCATGAAACTTCATCAAACTTGGAAGCTTCTGTACAGGAAAAAAATTAACAAAATAAAAAAGGCAAATTACAGAATAGTAGAAACATTTTGTAAACCACATGTTGGAAAAGAGGTTAGTATCAAAAATATATATAAAAACTCAATTCAATTAAAAAACACACACACACACAAATTAAGAAATGCATGGAGGAGTTAAAGACTTACGTTCAGTAACTCTTTAAACAAAATGCCTCAATCCAATCTCCAACCCTCTAAGGCATATTTGCTTTCCGGCAGTGTGGGGGAGTTATCTTGCCTTTAGAGCCTGCCAAGCTCACAGCTTTAGCGAATCACTGCATTTTTTTCTGATTCCTAGTGCACAGATATTTTTTATGTGTATGTGTATGTACTGTCCTTCCCTGGTGGCTCAGTGGTAAAGAATCCACCTGCCAATGCAGGAGACGCCAGAGACGCAGGTTCGATCCTTGGATCAGGAAAGTCCCCTGGAGAAGGGAATGGCTACCCACTGCAGTATTCTTGCCTGGACAATTTCATGGACAGAGGAGCCTAGTGGGCTATAGTCCATGGGGTTGCAAAGAGCCAGACATGACTTAGCGACTAAAGAACAATAACAAATGTATATGCTCAAGCTTTACTTTCTCCCTTAGTGTTTTTTAAATTTAGTCTTTTAAAATATGTTACCTATAATTTCTAAGAGTTTAGAGTAGAAGGAATGACTTCAAAGCATAAGCTTAAAATTCTTAGTCTGAGACTAAGACTCTGGCTCTGAGACGAGAATAGCAACAGTTCTCCTGATGCTTTCTTTGGAACGTCTTCCATTCCTGCTACTGTTAGACTGATGTTGTCCTTTGTTTCCCTATAACATGAGTTATTCTCCTAATATGGCTCAGTGCCTGACAAAGCCCTCTCAATATAGATGAATTCTCTCTTAAATGACTTTATTAAGCCCATCAGTGATTCACTTAGCAAGCACTTTTGTAATAAATTTGCAATATCCTCTAAAGAAGTGGATCTGGAGGAGAGCCAGACTGGTTTAGGAGGAACATGGTTTAAGAATGAGTGAATCATTCTCAAAAGCACACAAGATGGCTATAGAAGTGTATTAGTATGTTTCTTTCCATGATGAAACTGAGATCCTTTGCAGATAATGAAACAAACAGAAAATTCCTACAGATTAAGAATCCCAGGCAAGCTTTCAATGAGTTTATTTGCTTTATCTTGGAGAGAATAGTCCAAGAGAGGCTGCTGAATTCTATCAGCAAGGAATCAGAGGTGAGATGGGATTTGGTTCTAGAATCCCCTTAGCACTGCAGTATGCAAATCACGGAAGAGCTTCAAGACACAGGAACTATGCAAAAATGTCTTAGGGATTCCCAGAGAAACCTCCATTTCCTTCATTAAGGATGGCTTAGTAAAGTAGTCCAAAAAATCATTTTTGGCAGACCACTATTTTTAGATTTGAAAGTCATCTACATTTTTTTTTTTTCATCATTACCCTGAGTGGTTCAGATCCCTTGTGAGTTCACAAGGGTCTAGTTAACCCATAATTGTGGAGAAGACAAAGAAACGATTTCAGTTTGGTATAAGAACTATGATAAGATGTGCAGATGAGGAGCCCTTAACACTGACTCTGAGGGTCAAAGACTTCCTGGAGGAGATAATGGCAGGGCAAAGTCTGGGAGGAAAGGAAAGAAAGCATCAGGCAGCATGGGGGTGGTAAAAGTGGGTGGATAGTATGCGATGCAGTGTTTCAAGTGTGAAGAAAAGCAGGATTATGATATATATAATTGTTACTTTTCAATGACTAGCATCTGCACCCTCTCCCTAATATCAGGTTGATATCCTTTGGAATCGAACCTCTTCTTTTACCTCTTCCCTACTGGGGTATTACTGGCAGGAGGAAATGTACAGGTCTCTCCTTCCTACTGGAGAGCTGAATGAGCTTCATCCTCCCTTGCGACTTCAGTACAACCATGGCACTGAGCAAAGCTGAGCCATTTGGGTGCTTTTTCCTAGAACCAAAGTTCTCTTGGTCCAGGAGAGAAGACTCAGGGATAATTCACTGCAATTGTGGCTTGCCTTCTAGATGGTTCCCATTAGAATACTACTGCAGTGCTTTCTATTTCCTCCTGAGTCTTCATGGTTCCTACCACTTCTCAAGTGTCAACCCCCATCCTTTTAATAAGGTCTCTCTTGTTCGGACTAAGTAAACGAGTCCATTTGGGGAAGTAGCAAGGAGTTTGTCATGGGTAGGGCACAGCAGATGCTGGGTAGTAGTTGACAGGGTAAATCAGAGAGTGTGTTAGATGCTACACAGAGTCCTTTCAACTTTATTCCCTAGGCATTAGGATTCTCTGAATGATTTTAAGCATGAGCAATTTCATGTTGTTTTTGTGGCTGCTCTGTGGTAAATGATCTGGAAAAGGCGATGAGAGCAGACTGGAAGCAGAGAGAGAAAACAGGATGATAGCAGTCCTCTAGGCAAGAGGTCCAGAGGCTTGAGTCTCTAGGACTTGGGTGATTCAGATGAAGGAGATAAGGGAGAGACTTGAGTTCTTACTGACAGGTGTGGGGGCTCAGAGCATGTTGGAGTATATTCATCAGGGTTTCCCAGAGGGAAAAAAAAACTCAGTAGGAGGAACAGGTTCACATAATTATGGAGGCTGAGAAGTCTCACTGTAGGCCATCCTGGAGACTGGGACAGTCAGGGATATAATTTGGTCTGATTCCAAAGTCCTGAGAACTAGGGGAGTCAATGGTGTCAGTCCCAGTTTGAGGGTTGGATAGGATGAGATGTCCCAGCTCAATCAGTGAGGCAAGAGAAAAAGGAAACAAATCCCTCCTTCCTCTATCTTTGTTCTATTTAGGCCCTCAGGGGACTGGACGATGTCCAGCGTCTTAGTCCATTTGGGATCCTATGCTATAGACTGGGTGACTTACAACAATAGAAATTTACTTCTCACAGTTCAGGAGGCTGGAAGTTGAAGATAAGGTGCCAGTATGGTCTGGTTCTGGTGAGAGCCCTCTTTTCGGGCTTAGACCACCAGCTTCTGGCTGTGACCTCAAGTGGGGGAAAGGTGCCAAGGAGCTCTGTGAGGTCTCTTCTGTAAGGCCACTAATCCTGCTCATGAGGACTCCACCCTCATGACCTTATCATCTCCCCAAACACCACCTCCTAATACTACCTTGGGGTTAGAATTTTAACATACGAATTTTGCGGGATAAAATATTTAGACTATGGCACCCACATACAGCAATCATCTTTATAGAGTCCACTGAGTCAAATACTAATCTCATCTGGAAATATCCACACAGACACACCCAGAAATAACATTTAATCTGGGCATCCTCTGGTTAGTCAAGTTGACACAAAATGAACCATCTCAGTGGAGCCATCCTAAATATAAGGAATAAAAGAAGAGAGGTGTGTGTGTGTGTGTGTGTGTGTGTGTGTGTATGTGTAAAAGTGTATCAGGGGTGGTATTGTAGAGCTCAGTTGTGGCCCTAAGTATTAACTGAATCAGAAACTCTTCTCCTGCTGCAGCAGCAGTGAGATGACATCCATCTCCTGGTGGTGATGTCTACAAACCTGGTCCAGGTGTGGGTTGCAACTGGAGGATCCTGGTGCAGTCTGAAAGGTGGCCATGGAGCCCAGGGGAGTGAAGTGGGTGATGTGTGGGTTGATGGGAGTTCCTGGAAGTTCAGGTGTGAAAAGCTGTGCCTTATGCCCCTAACAATGGAGTTTTCTGGGCTCCCTTTCCTTTCCCCTCTGGGGCACCCCAGGGTTGGGCTGTTGTGTTCTCTTTTCTTTCTCACACTTGCTGTCACCTGAGGTTACAGTCTCTCAGTGACCCACTGAGAGGGTCCCGTGATGGTGGGGAGAATGGTGTTGACTTAGGATTAGACTGGGGCCTGCGCACAAAGTGTGTGTCCTTCTTGGTGAGAGCAGTAGGGCTGGGAGAGAGCTTCTAACATCCTGTTAGTAGCGGGTTGACTGCGGTCCAGTTGGTCCCAGGAAGCAGACTGTGCACCAGTGGTTTTCTGCCTTTAAGGCACTCACCTCCTGAGATTTCCTTACTCTCTGGCAAAGAAGGTTCTGTGTCACAAATATCTGAGCGTTGCTGAACAAGCTATTCCAAAAGCAAAGGGACAGATTACAGTGCAAGGGCTCCGTCTATGGAAAAAAAGAACAATTCTCTTTTTGTTCCTCCTTGGAAGTGAGAATAAGTTACTCTCCCTAGAACCAAAATGCTAAGGGGACTCATCTCTGGTCTTTACCATGAAATGCTTTGATCCCATGAAATTTTGTCAAGTCCGCTTTGGCTTATGGGTCTAAGAGAAGCATGAGGTATAAGAGGTTGTAGTCAGGAAAAAGCGGATCCCAGATATAGTTTTATGAAAATTAGGGTAGTCATACCTTCAGTGTGAGACGCATTTCCCCCAACCTTACTCCTCTTCTGGCTCCCCATTACACAGTTAATAACATATTATCACTTTTGAGTGATACTTGTTTATCACTTATATCTTTCCTTAGATTAAGAACTCTTGAAGAGATGACCTTGATCTTACTCATTTTCCTACTTTCTAGAGCCTATTCCAGAGACTGGCATTCAACAAGGGCTCAGTCAGTTTTTGTGGATTGGATGTGAATGATTTTCAGAAACTCCCCTATTTTTCAAGCATCCCTCTCTTTTTAGGAAGGCTCTCATTTTGATCAGACAATGACAAGGGAAGGGGAGGAGAGCATATCCAGGGATCTAATGGATCTGATATCTTTATATATTACTTAGTTACCTCTCTGATCCCTCCATCTGACCCATAAGAGATATGGGTTCAATACCTGGGTCTAGAAGATCCCCTGGAGGAAGGCATGGCAACCCACTTCAGTATTCTTGTCTGGAGAATCCCATGGACAAAGGAACCAGGTGGGCTACATACAGTCCATGGGGTTGCAAAGAGTCAGACACAATGGTGCAACTAAGAACAGCACAAACTCTTCTCAGGAGTTAAGAAAGAAGCCGTGGTCTGTATGGATATGAGCAAATCCAAGCAGATGGCAAATTTGCAAAAAGACTTCTACTTCTATGTAAGAGAAAACAGTGAATCTTCCAAGAGACAAAAGAGAGGAGCTGGGAAGGAATGAAGGGATCTGGGCCCATAATCTGCGAGCTGGCCCAGCCAGTGTGACTGTGCTGCTCTAACTACTTTGATGTTCACCTTTTTTTTTGGGTATATGCTCTATTTCCCTTTCTAATTTCTCCTTAGATTCCAAGTAAAATTCTTTTGATAAGCCCAGCATGTGTTGGCTAAAGCAAAAGAGGAGGAAGAAAAGGAGTTTTGTCTACATTTAGATTTGAAAATGAGACTCAGATTAAGAGTTTGCTATGCCCCAGGGCAGTGATTCCTAATTCTGGGGAGGTGCCAAACTCCTTTGTGAATATTCTGAACACTACAGACGCCTTTCTTAGAAGAATGTACGTTTTCAAAAACATCTTTTGTTCAGCTTTAGGGAGTCTTTTGGGGCTTCCCTGGTGGTTCAGACAGTAAAGAATACACCTGCAATGCAGGAGACCTGGGTTTGATCCTTGGGTTGGGAAGATCCCCTGGAGGAGGGCATGGCAATCCACTCCAGTATTCTTGCCTGGAGAATCCCCATGGACAGAGGAGCCTGGTGGCCTACAGTCCCTGGGGTCGCAAGAGTCGAACACGACTGAATGACTAAGCACAGCAGAGCACGGGGAGTCTGAAGGTGCTGTAGATTCCCTGCTTGGGTGTGTGTGTGTGCGTGTGCTTAGCTGTGTCCGCCTCTTCCATTTATTAAATATTTCTTAGCACATGATCTCACTTAATCCTGCCAACAACCTTAAGAGGTAACTATATGATTTTCATTCTGTAGATGAGGAATCTGAGACTTGCCCTCAGCAATTTGCCCAAAGTC
Source organism: Bison bison bison (assembly GCF_000754665.1). NCBI lineage: Eukaryota > Metazoa > Chordata > Mammalia > Artiodactyla > Bovidae > Bison > Bison bison. The sequence continues at coordinate 1,978,998 of NW_011494901.1, forward strand.
AATGATCCAAATCCAACCCATGCTCTACATCCCTCTAAGTACCTCCACATGTTTTGTGCTCTTTTGTCTTTGAAGACAAGAGTTATTCACACATCTGTCATTTGGAATGCCAAGGTGGCCCCCAATTTACTGGGGTGATTGCAGTCAAGTACAGCTGCATCCTTTTCCATGAGTCTCATGCTCTTTGGGGGCAAGTTTCTTTTTGAACCTCCAACCGTCATTCTTTTTTATGCGCTGGGCAAGCCTGTCTCAGCAGAGTATATTTTCTTGATAATAATGTGAAAAGTTAAGTGATTTTTTAAAAAACATGGGCCATTTTTTTAAAAAGTCTTCATTGATTTGTTACAATATTGCTTCAGTTTCAGGTTTTGCTTTTGGGCCACAATGCATGTGGGATATTAGCACCCTGACCGGGGACTGAGCCCACAGCCCCTGCATTGGAAGGCAAAATGTCTTAACTACTGGTCCAACAAGGACGTCCCCGAAGTTAAGTGATCATATCAGGTGCAAAGAATATGTTCTCTTTAAAGGACACCTGATCTTCTTCATTTCAGCCACCATTATTTGAGCGCCTACTGTATGCTAGGCACTGTGCTGGTGTCTCGGCACTTCTGTATATTTATCACTCATATCCTAGTGAGGAAACACATGCTCTTTTAAAGCAGTTGTGGACTAAAACCCCTGGGGGTTTTGAGTTTTTAGAGACTTGGAGTTCTCCTCCTAAATAATGTGAATGGAGTGATCAAAACTTGACGTGGATAAAGCTGATCTCTGTATTGGGGTATTGTTTTCATTAAAGGACAGGGAAAAGTGTACTGGAGAGGGACGTGGGCTTGGATTTCCAGTCATGCTGTGACATGGATTCACCATTTTAACTGGGAAAGCCATCCATTGTGGTATGATGTACAGGAAAGGAGAACATTCATTTTATGACGAGGGCCATTAATAATTGTGGTCATGTCATTTCACTGATACCTACAGTACATAACATAGAACTTTTAAAAGTCGGGGAACAATATGGTGATACTAAGAGTGAGTTATTATTTGAGAACTTCATTCATTCTCCCAGCCTCCCCAAATCATCACTATTTACAAGTTTATAAGCAGACAGCAACTGCAGAAGTTTCAATGGCATGTCATTCTGTGAAGCATTATTTTTCAGTTAGATGAAATGGCTGTTCTAAATCAATTTCACCTCTTTCTTAAAAAAAATTGGAGTATGATTGCTTTCCAGTGTTGTGTTAGTTTCTGCGACACAATGAAGTGAGTCAGCTACCTTGTTGTTTAGTCACTAAGTCCTGTCCCACTCTTTTGCACGGACTGTAGCCCACCAGACTCCTCTGTTCAAAGGATTTCCCAGGCAAAAATATTGGAGTGGGTTGCCATTTCCTTCTCCAGAGGATCTTCCTGACCCAGGGATCCAACCCAGCTCTCCTGCATTGCAGGAAGATTCTTTGGGAAGCCTGAATCAGCTATGTGCATACACATATCCCTTTTCTGTGGGACCTCCCTCTCACACCCCCCGCCATCGCACCCCTCTAGGTCACCACAGAGCACCAAGCTGAGCTCTCTGCACTCTGTACAGCAGCCTCCCCCTTGCTATCTCTTTTACACATGGTAGTGTATATATGCCACCTCTTTCGGATTCCATGCTTTCGTATATATGTAGAAGAAAGGTCAATGCTTTGTCCTCATTCGCTGAGAACCTCTGACAGGTTTGAATGGTGTATTAGATGTTTTGAAAATGAAATAGTTCCTTTGAATAGTTATTTTTTTCTTTCTGTCATATAGGCTAGAGATGTTCAGGAAAATCTCTGGGGTACAAGTGGGAGAAAGAAAGCGGGTAGGAAAACATAGAAATAAACTAGTGTCTCCGGCTCTGCCTGCCCACACTTCGGAGACTCACCAGTTTCTCCATCTCACTGCTTCTGTCCTGTTATCCGACCATCTTCTCAATGGCTAAATCCTCTCTTATCCTCTCCATTTCTAAAGTCATCACCATGACTTTTACCCCTTGGTTTGTGCTCTTACAATATCATCCTAAATATTCTCAGACTCTAAATAAAAGGACGAATGGCAAATAAATATGAATACAGTTCCATGCTTAGAACTGTGCCTGACCCATAATACTTGCTGAATAAATATTTGATGAATGAATAAAAGAGGAAGACAGAATGTTGGGGAAGATTAGACTTAAGAAGAAAGTACAATAAAGATAAGGCACCTTAGAAAGCACAGTAATAGAATTATTAACTTCAGAGCTGAAAGAAACTGTGATTCACTGGAGGGAAAAATTGATTTACACAAATTTGATGTGCATGCAACATTTAAGGATCACAATGATTGCAAACAATGGCTGGCCTAAAACTGTTTGAAAATGAGGACCCATTTCCACATTAGAGAATCTGAAACATTCCCCATTCAAATAGTTATTTGTTTCCTATTGCATTCATTCTCTCTCTCTCTCTCTCTCACACACAGATATATGTATTTATATAGATAGAGAGAGGGAGAGAGAGAGGGTTCATGTAGATGTCATACAGTGTTCATTCTTCCTTAGTCCCTTGAGAGCTCTCCTGCTAAACCTGGGGTAGATGCTCTCCTGACATAGCTCCTAAAACTTTCATTTAAAAATTTCCAGCAGTTTTAGGTTCACAGCAAAATTGAGAGGGGTATACAGAGACTTTTCCATATACTTCCTGCTCCAACACATGCACAGCCTCCCCCATTATCAACATCCCCACCCGCGTTGTGTATTCGTTACAGTTGATGAACCTACACTGACAAATCGTTATTGCCCCGAGTCCATTGCTTATATTAGGTTTCACTTACGGTGTTTCACGTTCTGTGTGTTTGGACAAATGTATAATGACATGTCTCCATTATAGTATCATACAGAATATTTTCACTGACTTAAAAATCCTCCATCGTATGCCCGTTCATCTGTCTCCACTCCTCAGGCAGCCACGGATTTTTTACTGTCTGTTCAGTTTTGCCTTTTTCTACAATGTCATTGTTTGGGATATACAGAACGTAGCCTTTTCAGATTGGCTTCTTTCACTTAGTAATATGCATGTACGTTTCTTCCACATCTTTTCATGGCTTGATAGCTCACTTCTTTTTTTTAGCATTTAATAATATTCCATTATTTGGATGATCAGTTTATTTATCCATTCACCTACTGAGGACATTTGAGCCACTTCCACAGTGTGGCAGTTATGAATAAGACTGCTATAAACACCCAAGTGCAAGCTTTTGTGTGGACATAAGTTTTCGTATTCTTTGGGTAAATACTCAGGGGCACAATTACTGGATCATATGGCAAGAGCATGTTTGATTTTGCAAGAAACTGCCAAATCGTCTTCAGAAGTGTCTGTACCAGTTGGCATTCCCACCAGCAATGAATGAGAGTTCCTGCTGCTCCACATTCTTGTCAGCATTTGGTGGTGTCAGTGTTCAGGATTTTTGCCCTTCTAATGGGAGTATAGTGCTGTCTCATTGTCTTTTTAATTTGCACTTCCCTGAGGGTGTCTGATGTATTCATTTACTTTTTTAGGCCAGGAAGGTGTTCACCAGGTGGGATCTCTTCCCTGTTCCCCCTCTAAATTCCCCCTCCTCCGGAGAAGGCAATGGCACCCCACTCCAGTACTCTTGCCCGGAAAATCCCATGGGCAGAGGAGCCTGGTAGGCTGCAGTCCATGGGGTCGCTAAGAGTCAGACACGACTGAGCAACTTCACTTTGACTTTCCACTTTCAATGCATTGGAGAAGGAAATGGCAACCCACTCCAGTGATCTTGCCTGGAGAATCCCAGGGACGGGGGAGCCTGGTGGGCTGCCGTCTATGGGGTCGCACAGAGTCAGACACGACTGAAGTGACTTAGCAGCAGCAGCTGTTTTCCAAATCATAACCATGATTAGGAGTTCTGTATAGCATGTCTTCTATCCTTTTAGAACATGCTGCACATCCCTTGCATGGTGGGAAGAACATGCCCACATTGTTCTTTTAAAACAAGCTATCTTATAAGGCTTTATGTCACATAAAATATAAACATGAGGGTTGTCCCAGTATGTTGAGCCCACAAAGCGTATCTGAAGTAGTGGCTTCAGTAAGTGGTTTTAGCTTGACAGGTTAATCCTTATTTTCCAGAGAGAATAGAGCTTTTCTAAACAGGATATATCCTTTTCCTTTTCATTTATACTCGGTCCCAAAACCAAACTCTGTTTATGTGGTGTTGGAGCTGTGACACAAACGCGCAGAAGGCAGGAAAGTCACCGTTAACGTGGACACCGCCTTCTTTTTTCTCAGTTAACGTGTTTTTCCAGTGGTGAGAATCCAGGACGGTGCCCACGCCACGTTAGCTTTGAACATCCTTCCTTGTGCAGCCCGGGCTTTGAGACTGTACTATTGAAATTTAAATACTTGTCTTGCATCTTGTGCTCTGAGTGCTGATGCTGGAGGTGCCTTTGGGTGCTATTTCCCTACCAGCCCATCAACAACCAGGGCAAAGCTTTTCAAAAGGGGCTAGGGGAACTTTTGGAAATGCAAATGTGGGTATGGTCTTGGGACCTAGGATGGCTTATAATTAACGATCTTTTATATATTGCTTATTAAGGGGTCCACTCAATAAAGAACACATTGCCTCTTCTTTGTCAGTGACAGATACTTTTACCAGAAACAAGGCTCTTATTGTGTGGTTTCCCTATGATGGGAGGGCAAAGGAATTGCTGTGCCTGGCACTGATGGGCAGGGAGGTGGGGCTGGAGAGGGCTTTTCTTTAAACACCATTTAGAAACTAGCATATTTATTGGAATAATTATTGAGAAACAATTTCACTTAATACTTCAATTTGCTGTCCAGTGTAAGCATGGCTACCTCTCTGAGGTCCAGAGCTTTTAAAGGGTGAGCTTGCCAACCCTTTAGAAGAGACTAAGCACCCTTCACTTGCTTTATAGATGAAAGAGAAGAAGGAAGGGCTTTTCAGAAATAGCAGGAGGAGGGACTTCCCTGGGAGTCCAGTGGTTAAGATTCTGCACTTCCACTGCAGAGGGCACGAGTTCAATGGGTTGGGGAACTAGGGGAGCTAAGACTAAGATCCTGGATGGCATGGCCAAAAAAAGGAAAAGAAGGAAAAGAAATAGCCGGAGGAACACAACATTTCTTTCCATGGTTTTCTGGACTTATCCTCTTTTATCTTAAGTTTAGTATCCTCCATCAATATTCAAGAAACAACTGAGAAAACACTAAAGTGGAATTCCCGGGTTCAAAAAGAGACCTTGTCTCTTCTAAAATAACGGCTAAAGAGCAAGGTTCGTGCCTGTTGCTGGCAGCAGGGGGTGGGGTGGGTGGTCATGTTTTGCAAGTGCCTGATAAGCAGCTGCAACTGGGCTAAGTTTTAGGGGAGTTGGACAATTAAAGGTCTCCGAACAGGTTGCAAAACTGATATGAATGTCTTACTCTTCCAGGTTTTCTAGAAAGTGTAGAAGGTACAGAAACATTGAGGCTCTCTGAAATGGGTTTAAATCAGTAATTATAAAGGCCCTTTGATGAGCTGAGTCATCCACCAAATTTTCACTTGTAATCAAACCTACATAGCTGGATGACATGGCCTAGTTACTTTTATTTCCCTGGGCTTCAGTGTGCGGACCTGGACATACTTATAGTACATGAACTCATAGGGTTTCATGGGGTTGTGAGGATTAAATGAGTTAATGGCTGCAAAATGTGTGGCCCCTGGAAAGGTGGACACTGTGTGTTAGGCTTCCTCCTTCTTCCTCCTCCTCATTTATTGCCCCATTTCTGACTTCCCTGGTGGCTCAGATGGTAAAGAATCTGCCTACAATTCACGAGACGTGGGTTCGATCCCTGGGTTGGGAAGATCCCCTGGAGAAGAAAATGGCAACCTACTCTAGTTTTCTTGCCTGGAAAATCCCATGGACAAAGGGAGCCTGGCAGACTGCAGTCCATGGGGTCGCAAGAGTCAGACACGACTGAACGACTAAACATCTTTCCCATTTCTAGGCAGTTATTGTCACCAAACCATCAGGAACACATCTGCCAGCCTCATATATTCTCATAATTTTCCAAAGGGGAAAAAAAAATCCCTTGAAAATGGATAACCAAAAGAAGACTGAGAAGGATCTTAACATGGAAACTTTCTCTTTGGGCTTTCTGCCTACTTTTCTTCAGGCCCTCTGCACAATCTCATGAACCTAGCTCTGTCTTTTCTGCTTCTGCTGATGAGCTTAGTCTGCCCCAGGGAGGCAACGGATGGAGGGGGAGCATGGGCGGGGCCCTGGATCTTACTCTGTCTGAGCTCTGCAGAGCTGGGCAGGTCAGTCCACCTCCTGGAACTCTGTGCTCTTTACTGCCAGGGAGAAATTTGCATTAATTGATCCTTAGGCCTCCTTGCAGCCTGCACAGCCTGGGAGTTCAAACCCCACTGAAGAACCTGGGAACTGCTGTATAATTGAATAACTCCTGCCAGGAAAATTCCTCTGGGCTCAGAGCAGGCAGCACCTGCCCAGTGTCAAGATCCTGGCCACTGGTGTATTTCAGCATCATCAATGCCTGTGTTGCAGATGAGAGCTTTGTCTGCCCCAGGGCTGTGCCTTCATCACCACCAGGGACCTGGGGACTGTGGGCTACCTCTCGCCCCCTTCCCACTCCTACTCTTTGGGTACCTGATGCTGCCCTACAGAGGGCAAGGCTGCAAAGCCCTGAGGGATTGAGAGAGGGTCCCCTCTGCTTTGGGAGCAGGGGTGGTTGTGGAGGGCATTGCTAAAGGAGGAGATTCGGTAGCTCCCCTTTTACCATGTGAATGATTTTATTGTGATGGGGGTGGGGTGATGGCAGGGAGGCCCCCTGGAGTGGGCTCTCATCAACCCTTCTATTGGGCTTCAGGCACTGCAGACAGGAAGAGAACTCACGATAGACCCCTGTGGTTCTGGGGCAGCTCCCGAGAGAGTGGGTCACTGGGGTGTTATCAGTTATTCCCATCCTGGAGTGAAGTGGTTCACTGGACCCAGGTCTTGAAGCAGTATCCAGGGCTTGGGCACAGGAGAGGAGAAAGGGATATTTTTGGAGCTTGAAGACTATGAGGGCAGTTGTTCCTGGGGAGGAGAGTGTAGAAGACTAGCAAGGAGTTGATTCAGAGGCAAGGGAAGTAGACATTCCATGAAGGCCTCTGTTTTCACACTGGAGTAATAAATGCCCCTGTTGTTGTTGTTGTTGTTTAGTCACTAAGTTGTGTCTGACTCTTTTGAGATCACATAGACTGTAGTCTGCCAGGCTCCTCTATCCATGGGATTTTCCAGGCAAGAATACTGAGGTGGTTTGCTACTTCCTTCTCCAGGGGATCTTGCCAACTCAGGAATTGCATTTCCTGCTTGGCAGGCAGTTCTTTACCACTGAGCCACTTGGGCTTCCCTCATAAATGCTCATGACCAGGCCAGTTTTCAGGAAGAATGGGAGCCAGTCTTGTCCTGGGAGATCAGGCGGCCTGAAGTGGATTTCCTCATGGCCTTCCTTGCCCTTTCATATTTCTGCTTTCCTCCCCTTGCTCAAGGGTCTCTCCACCTGCCCACCCTACGATGTTCAAATCATAGTGTTGGGTTGTAAGTTTCCTGAGAGGCAGTTTGATTTCTTTTCTTCCTACAGGCAAGGAAACATGAGGTCCAGAGACGTGAAGAGAGATGTCCAAGATGCACATCAAGGCAAGGACTAAAACCCACATCTTGGACCTCTAGTTCAGTGCCAAAGGGAGAGAAGGAGGAAGGGATTCAAATTCATTTAGATCTCTGTGCTCAGCACAGTGCTGTAGTCACTAAGACATTGGCTATTTCATTAGATTTTATTCTGCAGGGTAGATATCACCACTTCGCTTCACAGATGAGGGAATTAAAACTTTGGGGAGGCTAATTAATTTGTGCTGACAAATTGTGAACTTTATCAGCCAATTTCTAAACCAAGTCTTTTGGACCTTCACACTCATGTCCTTTATATCTAACAATACAAATGTCAAGTATCACCATTGTTCATGAATCAAATCAACATTAGGCCTGTCTCTGAATCCTCTCTTGTCAAAATATAGCTGATCTACACCCCATTCTTTGGCATTCTCAGAATGGGGAGGTGTCATGATTTTTAACCAAACTATGTGGTTTACATCCTAAATGTGAAGTCAAGTGGGCCTTGGGAAGCATCACTATGAACAAAGCTAGTGGAAGTGATGGAATTCCAGTTGAGCTATTTCAAATCCTAAACGATGATGTTGTGAAAGTGCTGCACTCAATATGCCAGCAAATTTGGAAAACTCAGCAGTGGCCACAGAACTGGAAAAGGTCAGTTTTCATTTCAATTTCAAAGAAAGGCAATGCCAAAGAATGTTCAACTACTGCACAATTGTACTCGTCTCACATGCTAGCAAAGAGATGCTCAAAATTCTCCAAGCCAAGCTTCAACAGTATGTGAACCGTGAACTTCCAGATATTCAAGGTGGATTCAGAAAAGGCAGAGGAACCAGAGATCAAATTCCCAACATCCACTGGATCATCTAAAAAACAAGGCAGTTCCAGAAAAACATCTACTTCTGCTTTATTGACTATACCAAAGCCTTTGACTGTGTGGATCACAACAAACTGTGGAAAATTCTGAAAGAGATGGGAATAGGAATATCAGGCTACCTTACCTACCTCCTGAGAAATCTGTATGAAGGTCAAGAACCAGCACTTAGAACTGGACATGGAACAACAAAGGTTCCAAATAGGGAAATGAGTATGTCAAGGCTGTATATTGTCACCCTGCTTATTTAACTTCTATGCAGAGTACATCATGAGAAATGCTGGGCTGGATGAATCACAAGCTGGAATCAAGACTGCCAGGAGAAATATCAATAACCTCAGATATGTAGATGACACCCCTCTTATGGCAGAAAGCGAAGAAAAACTAAAGAGTCTCTTGATGAAAGTGAAAGAGGAGAGTGAAAAAGTTGGCTTAAAACTCAACATTCAGAAAACTAAGATCATGGCATCCAGTCCCATCACTTCATGACAAATAGACGGGGAGACAATGGAAACAGTGAGAGACTTTATATTCTTGGGCTCCAAAATCTCTGTAGGTGGTGACTATAGCCATGAAATGAAAAGACACTTGCTCCTTGGAAGAAAAGCTATGACCAACCTAGACAGCGTATTAAAAAGCAGAGACATTACTTTGTCAACAAAGGTCCGTCTAGTCAAAGCTATGGTTTTTCCAGCAGTCATGTATGGATGTGAGAGTTGGACTATAAACAAAGCTGAGCACCGAAGAATTGATGCTTTTGAACTGTGGTGTTGGAGAAGACTCTTGAGAGTCTCTTGGACTGCAAGGAGATCCAACCAGTCCATCCTAAAGGAAATCAGTCCTGAGTATTCACTGGATGGATGGATGCTGAAGCTGAAACTCCAATACTTTGCCCCACTGATGCGAAGAACCAACGCATTGCAAAAGACCCCACCCAATGCTGGGAAAGATTGAAGGTGGGAGGAGAAGGGGACGAAAGAGGATGAGATGGTTGGATGGCATCACCGACTCAATGGACATGAGTTTGAGTAAGCTCCAGGAGTTGGTGATGGACAGGGAGGCCTGGCATGCTGCAGTACATGGAGTCGCAAAGAGTCAGACATGACTGAGCAACTGATCTGAACTGAGGAGATAACTGCTCAGTCCATGTAGAAGTCTGGCTCTAAATAAATAAATCCTTTTATTACTTTCTTAAAGCTTCATTCTCCTTGTTTGTAAAATGGGCATAATTATAGCATCTACCTTATAGGGATATTGTTTTAATATATCGTAATATATGTAGCTTGCTTATAACATTGTCTGGCACAATTAATTCAATGGGTGTCAACTTCAATCCTGAATACAGTGTAATTCATTACACAGAAGCACTGGGACCCGTTTGTAAAATGTTCAACTATATACTGAAACTTCGGAACTCCCTAGGGTCTAATTGTTAACCTAAATTTAAAGTAGAAACAAAGAAAAACATTTTAATACCCTTAAAATATCCATCTGGTACTGGAGAATAAGAATTCTAGTAGAAGTTGAAGAGTTAAAACCAATCAGATCTCAAACAGAGACAGCTGTTAACATTTCTCCAGGCATCAGTGATGTCTCTGGGGCTAGGTTGTCTGCCCACCCTTATCATCTGGAATCTGGGATGGACAGTGGGGTTCCTGGCGTAACCCACCAGCACTCACCCCGCATTCTATGGCCAGGAGTAGCCAGGAAACCCTGGAGTGGGTATTCACAAGAGCGTTTTCACTCTTGTAGGGCCTTGGGTGGTGTTTATGAATTCCTCAGCTGGGTAACTGAGTTTAGGGTTGGGTGGTTGTGCTTTTAGGAGCCAGGTCATTCTAAAGGAATGTGAGAAGTGCATCTTTGGGGACAGAGATTAAATAGTGGGAAAGTAGATAAGTGATCTGCTCTCTCTCAACTAATGGCTAAAAGTTAACATTTCACTAACTCCAGCAGAGAGGCTGATGACCAGGCTACACACACAGTTTTACTTAGGAGAAAAGACAGTGGCAACTGGGGAAGAGAATTTATCATCACTGCACTAGAAGTTCCTCTGTTCACCCCAATTATTTTTATAAACAGTTCCTTGCCTGCCACTCTTAAAACAGGCAGTGTGATATTAGAGTATCAGTGCAACATCTTCTTTGTGAGAATAAGCACTAAAAGTCATTCAGCCTGTTGTATGACAGAACTGTATAAGCCTATGCTGCTGCTGCTGCTAAGTCGCTTCAGTCCTGTCCGACTCTGTGCGACCCCATGGACGGCAGCCCACCAGGCTCCCCCGTCCCTGGGATTCTCCAGGCAAGAACACTGGAGTGGGTTGCCATTTCCTTCTCCAATGCATGAAAGTGAAAAGTGAAAGTGAAGTCGCTGAGTCGTATCCGACTCCTAGTGACCCCATGGACTGCAGCCTACCAGGCCCCTCCGTCCATGGATTTTCCAGGCAAGAGTACTGGAGTGGGGTGCCATTGCCTTCTCCGGTATAAACCTATAGGTGATGAAAAAAAGAACCAGGAGTGACACCCCGGCCTTAAGGCATTTGCCATGTAATAAAGCGCCTGACAGCTTCCCAGGTGGTG
>NW_011494901.1:1990234-1999852 GCF_000754665.1 Bison bison bison
GGTGGCTTCCCAGGTGATGCGGTGGTGAAGAATCCACCTGCCAACGTGGGTGACTCAGGTTCAATTGCTGGGTTGGGAAGACCCCTTGAAGAAGGACATGGCAACCCACTCCAGTACGCTTGCCTGGGAAATCCCATGGACAGAGGAACCCGACTGGCTACAGATGATGGAGTGGCAAGTAGTTGGATGTGACTTAGTGACTAAACAACAACAGCAAAACACCTAATAAGAACCAGGAGTGGCTTGCTTCAGAAGCACATACTCTAAAAACCAGGAGTGTTTCTAAAAGAGCCATCTTCAGAATCACAGACCTGTTACAAAGAAGGTCCTCAGGATCCAAAGCAGATGGGACCCACCCAGGAATCTGTATTGAAAATAATGCATCCCTAGATAACTCTGATAGGCACTTTAAGTAGCATCAGTCTGGAGTAAAAGTTGGCTCTAAACTGAGGTATAAAGCCTTCCTTTCTGTGTGTGTACAGTCACTTGGAGGGAAGTGTCAAGAGATGCTGAAAGAAGCGTGCAGCCTGGAGGCCTCAAGATGAGAAATGTGTGGCAGGTGTGTTTAAAAAATGGAGGAATCAGCACTGAGAGGTAAGGGGAAGCATGCTGTTTGTGGCAATTAGAGGACTCAATGAATGTAATCCTAATGTTTATGGAATGTCTGGTTGAGTTACTGATTTATCCATCATCAGGGCTTAGTCCTTATGCTTTTTAGCACTCTGGCAGGTCAGGAGGGAAATCCAAAGCTTTGCTTCTCCATAAATTTTATCAATGGATGTTTTGGAAATTAACACGTACCAGGAAATAGGTTTCATTTACATAGACTTAATCTACATGTGTCCATCTGTGTGGAGGGGTTGGGTAGATTGACATCTATTGGATAGAATAGGCAGTGACTCCTGGTTGGTTTGGGGGTGCTCTTGGTTGCAATGTTGAAGGCTTACCCCTGGAGGAAGAAGCTGAAAAGATCTGAAATTTGGAAAGGAGAATTTATAGAAGGAGAACCAGTGGGAAGAAAGAGGAACCAGTGCGTCAGGAGGAGGAGGCTGTTCAGGGAAGCTCAGCAGTTGTTCTAGTCACATGCAGGGCTCCTGGGGGAATTTCGGGGATGGAGCCCAAGGTGTGTTGTTCAACCTGGGCTCCAGAGCCTGAGCAGGAGCTGTAAGAAGGTGGAACCTAGAAGAAAGGGCCATGCTTTCTGTGAGCATAGAGAAGCATAGAGAACGCTCAGCTTAGACCTGCAGTAGAAGTAGCATTACTCACCGGAAAGGAGTGTGGTCCTCTGGGTGGGGGTGACAGAGAGAAGACATGGAGGGAAGCTGGCTAACGCTGGAAGCCTGAGTGCAGTTAACTGAATTGTGGAGGACAGTGTCTTTTAGCTCAGCTAGTGACCTTGACCCTAAGGCATTTTTTCACTGCACTAAAAAAGTCATAGTTATCTTACATAACAAGTGATGGGATGAAGGAGAAATGAAATCCCAGAATGAGGGAGGAGTACATTGCAGTGGAAACCTCTGGACAAACTTTTCCTGGATTCTCTAGGTCGTAATGTGTTAGGGGTTGAGGAATTAACACAAGCTCCTGGTAGGGGGCACTTTGGTTCAGGGCCTGCCTTTGGGATTCTGCCTTTGGGGTTCCTTTATCCTGAGATGAAGCAAAGAGTCTCCTAGAGGCGTGGTTTATCCCTTGAGCCGACCCTGCTTACCCAGTCCAGGGACAGTTGTAAATGTCTAGAAAACAATGGCTAGAAAACAAAAGAAACCAATTTTGCCACTTTGCTGACTGGACACTTTGGCTCAAGCTGGAACACGCTGGTCTCTTTTTTTGGCACAGGCTTTCCTTTTTTGTTGCCGTGATAACTAATTGAAGATTGAGAAGCATGGCCCTGCCTCGCGTGGTAACTCTTCATCCACCTGCCGCTGGGCACTGGGTCGCCTCATGGCCTCGTTGGCTCTGGGTTTCTTTTTGGCACCTGGCGTGTGGTGAGGGAACGTGGGCTGCCTCTTGCGGGGCTCTCAGCTATGCAGGGTGAGTATATAGGCAGATGACATAAAGAGCCCGTTTGCAGAGAACATCCCGTGAGCTCTTCTGAAGCAGACCTGGGACCCCAGAAAGCTGTACCTTAGCTCCACAGCCACAGGATCTCCTGAAGGAAGCCCTCTGGTCCTTGTAACACCTCAGCTCAGCTGTCCTGTGAGCTGGCATGCAAGGGAGTCTCCATTTGTCTAGGAGATAAGGGGCCTCATTTATTTTTCGATAACTAACACTCTAGGACATAGTCATCCAAGTAAATGAGTGCTAGCCTTTTCAACGGAGAAGGCAGTGGCACCCCACTCCAGGACTCTTGCCTGGAAAATCCCATGGATGGAGCAGCCTGGTGGGCTGCAGTCCATGGGGTCGCTAAGAGTCAGGCACGACTAAGCGACTTCACTTTCACTTTTCACTTTCATGCATTGGAGAAGAAAATGGCAACCCACTCCAGTGTTCCTGCCTGGAGAATCCCAGGGACAGAGGAGCCCAGTGGGCTGCTGTCTATGGGGTCGCACAGAGTCGGACACGACTGAGGCGACTTAGCAGCAGCAGCAGCCTTTTCAAAGTAGCTTCAAATCATGCTAGAAGTCGTCTTGCCCCTCTGGCATTTTCCCTGGATATACTCACTTGTGACAAATCTCTCTACTTGGAAGGTAAATTGATTCTCATAAATCATCCAAAGTCATTATGGGTCCAGTTTGGTGAATAAAGTAGGTGATCCAGCAAGGCTCCATTATAATATCTTGGTGTTCTGTTCTTTGTGTAAAATGTCTTAAAAGAAATTTACAACAGGAATTTCAATATGGTAGCAAGCTATGGCAGACCAGTTACAAATATCCTCTAAGGTGAATACTTCAATGACAATGCTGTACTCAATGTATAAGGACCATTGATTTAAAAAATATAGTCGCAACACTATTAATGTCACATATGAAATTCATATATCTACTATCATTTACCCACTAATACTAAACTTAGAGTTCCTATGAGAATTCCTATTTGTCTAAAACCTTTTCCCCTTTTTTAAAAAGACTGGCTTTGAACAAACAAAATTGTGTTACGATTTGTACCAGCATTAATGATTTTGTCAGCACAAGTTTGAAGGACTAACAGCCCTTCCTCCCTACACACAGATATAGTGAGAAGATGTAAAGCAAACAATCTATGTTGGTTGGGACACTAACTATATTAGTGACAATTCTTGGAGAGAGGCTTCATCTGAACAAGCCCTGATGTAACTTGAAAATTTTTTCTGTACTTAATGGAACTTTTGGTTGCCTAAGCATCTGAGAACATTCTGAATTTTTTCTTTGGCATTTGAAAATGTCAAGCAAAGGCTATCTGTCCTTGCTCAAGTTACACACTCTTCCAATTGGGCAGTTCAGCAAAATCCAAAAGATAAGATTTGAACTAGTCTCTGTTCATGTCATCACACAGGGAAGCCAAATTACTGGGCTGTTTGATGAGAAGAGAGCTCACTTCTCACTAAACTGCAAATGGGTTTGGCAGATGCTTAGCTGGAAGCTACCAAGGTCCTCTTATTTCTGAGTACTACATCTTGAACACCAATTAATCGTTTCTTCAATTTACAACACAGATATGTTTTCAAAAATTCGAAGAGTTTGGAAGTTCCAAGTCCCCCTTTATATCTCTCTTTTTGGAGAGACTAACTTATAGTATTATAAATATGAATATGAGATATTAACCTGGATCATAATAACAGAGGGCTATTGGCATACAGGAAAATTGCTCAGTAGGAAAAAGAGAGCGGGGAGAGAGACAGACAGGCAGACAGACAAAGTATTAGATTTTGCTTTAGTCATCCATGTAAAGGGGAAAATTCTACTCAAAAGCACACAAGTAATTTCAATTTTCTTTATGTTTCTTTGAAGTCTCAGATGGAATTTTATTAAAAGGACAGACAAGCATTACTGGTCTGGTGCTACTCCGTGCTGCTGCTGCTGTTTAGACACTCAGTCATGTTCGGCTCTGTGTGACCCCATGGGCTGCAGCTCGCCAGGCTCCTCCGTCCGTGGAATTCTCCAGGCAAGAATACTGGAGTGGGTTGCCATCTCCTCCTCCAGGGAATCTTCCCGACCCAGGGATTGAACCTGGGTCTCCTACATTGCAGGCAGACTCTTTACCCCTGCGCCGCTAGGAATGCCCCTCTGGTGATATTCAGTAGTTACTTTAAAATAAGAGCAAACAGCATGGCTAAATGTGTTGCCTAAAAATTGTGTTACAAAGCCTGTAAAGAACCTGTCTGGTTAAAGCCTCCCCCTCCCCGCCAGGGAAATAAATTGTTTAGGGTCCATACAGTTTTCTAATAGTTCAGTTTACTTCATGAAATTCCTTAAACTCAGGATAGGTTTTGCTCTTTTGCTCCCCATCTGAATTCTTTGTCAGGAAGGGGTATTTTATCGCATATGTGGAATGTCAGCTTATTTAAAAACAAGGTCGTGGCAAATATTATACAAATTACATTAAAGTTTTGAAACAAAAGTTAGGGTTAGGGTTAGGACTCATGATATCACCATCCCAGGAAATTTATTTCCGTTTTTATGTGTTATCTTCCAAGTATTAACCGTGTGCATGCTTCTTCTTGCTTTGGCGTTCAGTTGTGTCCGACCTTTGCAACCCCTTGAACTGTAGCTCACCTGGCTCCTGTGTCCTCCAAGTGTTTTGTATGTACCACTTTGTAATCTGCAATTTCATTTAGGATACCTGTAATGGATGTGGCTAAATTATTTGAGAATTTTCAAATCATGTAAGAAAAACAAATGGGATTTTTGAAACTTATGTGTTGAGCATACATTGCAATGTAGGTAAGCGTGTAGCTTATGAGACAGGCAAAACTTAGTGGATATATTAGTCATACAGAGAAGGAGGAAGTAAGGGGCTTGTGAGGCTTTGGCAGGATTCAGAAACTATGTTGCATATAGGTAGTAAGCAAATTAGTAATCTGTAAAATATGTTAAAAATTAGAATATAATGGAACAGATAAGAGTGGTACTTTTAGAAAAGGAAGGAATAGAAAGATAGAGCCATATGGTTTGATCACTTCCCAGGCGATGTAGTGGTAAAGAATACGCCTGCCAGGGTGGGAGACGCAGGAGACTCAAGTTTGATCCCTGGGTCGGGAAGATCCTCCAGAGAAGGAAATGGCAACCCACTCCGATATTCTTGCCTGGAAAATTCCGTGAACAGAGGAGCCTGGTGAGTTACAGTCCATGGGGTCACAAAGAGTCAGACATGGCCGAGTGACTGAACATGCACACACACAGCTATGTCATCAGAAAATGGGCATCTGCAATGGACCCACGTGTGCTCAGGCCAAGAAAAAATAAACAAAATCTATAGTTGTTCAGAGGCTATTTGGTAGGTTACAGCTCTTGGCCAGGTGTACTTGTGCCTGTCTCTGATAGACCAGGGGCACATCTTTGGCCCACATGAATTTGGGTCCTTCTAACCACAGCAGTAGCAGAGAAGCCTCATGGAGGAGACAGAGAGAAAATAGGAGCCTTGTGTAACCAGCAATCAGGTAGTGGGGGTCTTCCACCTTGCTTCTATATTGTCCCAAATATGTTGACCTAACTCATCTGGTTCCCTCGGACCTTGCCATGTGTTTAAACGAATTTAATAAACTGTACAGTAGGAGCATGTTCATTGGGGGTCTTGCTGTTTCACGAGTCTGGGTAGTGCACTTGGAGGTGACCATGTGACCAGATCATAAAGATTTTGTTATCTCATCTTCAAAAGAAAAGAATGATGACTCCTCTCTGTCCAATCAATGATGAAAGAATCTGTGTGGGCCAGAAGACAGAAGCTGACTGTATATAGACTGTATATAGCTGACTGTATTTGCCTTGTGTATAGCAAGCAGGGTCTTAAACCTACATAGTGTCTACAGGAATTGAAATACATAGCTGTTGAATGAATGAACATATGCGAAGAGTTGGGGCTGGCAAAAAAGATAGGCAGCTTGAAGAGAGGAGAAAGGGGGAGAATTATGAGGGTTTTAATGTGAGTTTCAAGGGTGTAAGTTAACTGAGTGATACGGGGCTGTACCTGCTAGTCATCTTTAGGTCAGTTGGGCCAAAGACCCCTGGCTCTATAAGCAAAGAAGAGCTGACCAAATATTGTCCTGCATTAGAGGGAGCACAGAGAAGGAAAGAGAAAAGATCTGTGTGTCCCAGAAGCTGGATCTTCAAAAACCAAATGCCTCCTTGAAAGTGTTGCAACTTACTTTAATATACTGCAGAGTAGACAGTTTGAATCAAGTGTGTGATTTGCTGGTTTTAATCAAACCCTGGAGTGGATTAAACACTTGAAGTCTGTCCCAGATGGGACTCATATTCCAGGGGTAGTAAGTTCGCATTTGGAAGGTCCTAATGGGGAATTTACACCCCAAGTCTATTACCACAAGCCCACTTCTACTAGACCCATCTAATCTGCTGGGAATGATTTGTCAATTATTATAAGGAATGTCAGAAGTAACTTTTTACTGGAGAGATGATTGCCACTTGATTTATGTGCATTGGGTAGAAAGATACATTTGTATGACCAGAATATAAGACTCTGATGGGCCCAGAAACGTAATACCTTTCAGAGTGGTATTCTTGGCTTAGACCTGCAGTCCAGGCCTGTGTCTGTTTAGTTGATGGGGGCGGGGTTCTGTCACTTGATCCAGGTAGAATATCAGCTGAATCTTGCCAATGGAATGTTGCCACATCAACCTCAGGTAAACCAGGAACTTTTGGACGTGCCTGAGGGATAGAGAGGCAGAACCTCGCCTCATTAAAAGAACAGATTATGTGACTTTGGGGTGCTTGCTTACTCATAAAAGTTTGCCTGTGTGCTAAAATGTGGCCTGATTTTTGCTATCATTATCACATAGTGCCAAGAACTGTGAAGGGCCTGAAATGTTACCCTACTTGCAAGCTAACAAGCTAACAGATGTTGGTGGAAGACACGAGACTCTTGAGGCAGAAACAGAGGACAGTTCGTCACCCACAGCAATAGCAGTAGCCACAGTGTGAGCAGTTTTGCACCAGTTCCTTGAACTTCAATCCCCAGAGGGTGATAAGAGGACCAGATGTTACCTATGTGTGGAGTGGATCACGGCACAGGAGGTGACACCTGAATTTAGGGAAACCAGATCTTTCACTATTGAAGTAACCTCTGGGGAGAGACATTATCTCTGTCTCCCAAGCTATTCACTCTACAAACACCCTTGGAAAGGTGTGAGTGCGTTATGTCGCTTCAGTTGTGTCCCACTCTTTGTGACCTTATAGACTATAGCCCACCAGGCTTTTCTGTCCATGGGATTCTCCAGGTAAGAATACTGGAGTGGGTTGCCATGCCCTCTTCCAGTGATCTTCTCAACCCAGGGATCAAGCCTATGTCTCTTATGTCTCCTCCATTGGCAGGTCATCCAGAACAAAGGGCAGTCAACAGCTTGCTGACAGGACATGCAGAATGTGAGAGAGCCGTGGGGAATTGTCTCCCAACACATCTACACTGGGAATAAGTGTGGGGAGGAGTCCTGTTGCCTTCATCTCAAGTTACTGGAGGCAACCAATGTTTAAAAAAAAGAGCATGACGATTGTGGCCAGCCAAACTGACCCAGCACCTCTGTTCTCCCTGAGCAAAGTCCATGGAAGTCTGCTGGTAGAAATGGTGTGACTACTTGGCTGGGAGCTCTCGGTTTTTCCCCCTACTCTGGTGAGAAACCCCTCTCAGCTTTTCTCCATCCAAGGAAGCTGCCAGGCCATAGCTGCCTGGAGTTTCACGGTTCTATGGGCTCTTACGGCCAGCCACCAGGAGTAGATGTCTACCTCTGTGTATAGAGTTTTCTGGGTTCTGTTTGGTAGACTCAGATAAAAAATATACATACGATCATGTTACTGGCACTGAAACAGTGTTTTATTGAAAGGGACAAAATGTATAAAAGGGGTCTCAGTAACTGTAGCACACAGAGTGAATAGGGGTGTAAAAAGATGGGTGGTGAAAGGAAGTTGTGGAGAAACTAACAAGCAAAACAAAATCCTTTCTTGCCTAATCTTATGAATTCTCCTGTCCTTAGCAAAGGTGCAGACAGAACTATCAGTACTGTAGAAGATTTGGTAGAGGGGTGTTACATGTTCTTATTGTTTTAAGCTGGCTTTAGATGTCTACCTCCTTAAGGACTGGATCCTTGGAGAACTGGATCCTGGGCACTGGCTGAAGCTATCAGTTTCTGGGTATTCAATATCTGGCCTTGATAGAAGGATGTGGGAGAGGAACATTCCGTCACAGCCAGACCGAGATTAAGACATAGAGACCTGATAGAGAAACAGATCAGTGTTAACATGCCCAGTCAAGGGGAAACAAACGGCTTCTCCACCTGCCCCATTAACCACGAGTCCTCTGCAGCTGAGGGGCAGACGACAGGGGGAGGCTCCCTAGAACACCATTAAGCAGCTGCAAATTGAACCATTAATCTCCTGATAGTCTTGGAGGAAAATCAGTTCTCCAGCTGATGGGCTCCATGCTGGGCAAGGCTGGAAGGGTGGCCTCCCATGGCGGGGAGCTGCAGAGATTGGTTTGGGGGATGGCAAGTCCCCTGGCTGCATCCAAGCATTTTATTATAATCATAAAAGGAAATGACAGTGCCTGCTTTGCAACACTCCCCGGGAATTTGCCAATGGTTTCAGCCTCAGCGATTTGATGGTTTTTTTCCCAGAGGCACCAGCTGAGGATAAGGGACCCACTTCCGTCATGAGTGTACCACGGGTCCCACAGGACTGTGGGACGGATCCTGGTCTGCCTGGGGTGTGCAAGCAGGGGGTCTTCCCTGTGGCGCCGAGACCACTGAGTGCTCCGTGTGAGAGGCTGCTGGATCCTGGGCCATTGTTGGGAGCTTCATGGCTCTGCCTCTTGGGGTTGAGAGACCTTTCTGGGGTCCCAGGTCTGTTTCAGAATGTGCTTGGTATATAGTAACATCTAGCAATGACCACTCACTCTCTGTGTCCTAGAAACTTGTTCCAAGAGCTTTGGATGTATTCAGTCATTTGCATCTTCCAAACCTCTCAGTATGGTATTGGACATTGAGGCAGAGCGCTTAGGTAACTTGTTCAAGGTCAGATCAGATCAGATCAGATCAGACGCTCAGTCGTGTCCGACTCTTTGCGACCCCATGAATCGCAGCACGCCAGGCCTCCCTGTCCATCATCAACTCCTGGAGTTCACTCAGACTCACGTCCATCGAGTCAGTGATGCCATCCAGCCATCTCATCCTCTGTCGTCCCCTTCTCCTCCTGCCCCCAGTCCCTCCCAGCATCAGAGTCTTTTCCAATGAGTCAACTCTTCACATGAGGTGGCCAAAGTACTGGAGTTTCAGCTTTAGCATCAGTCCTTCCAAAGAAATCCCACGGCTGATCTCCTTCAGAATGGACTGGTTGGATCTCCTTGCAGTCCAAGGGACTCTCAAGAGTCTTCTCCAACACCACAGTTCAAAAGCATCAATTCTTTGGTGCTCAGCCTTCTTCACAGTCCAACTCTCACATCCATACATGACCACAGGAAAAACCATAGCCTTGACTA
>NW_011494901.1:2000485-2008354 GCF_000754665.1 Bison bison bison
GATCTCTGGTTCCTCTGCCTTTTCTAAAACCAGCTTGAACATCAGGATGTTCATGGTTCACATATTGCTGAAGCCTGGCTTGGAGAATTTTGAGCATTACTTTACTAGCGTGTGAGATGAGTGCAATTGTGCGGTAGTTTGAGCATTCTTTGGCATTGCCTTTCTTTGGGATTGGAATGAAAACTGACCTTTTCCAGTCCTGTGGCCACTGCACAGGATTCAAGGTCACCCAGCTGGTAAAGATTAGAAACAGTTTTTTTAACGTATATCTAAACTTTTTGTTTTGTTTTGGGATATAGCCGATTAACAACGTTGTGATAATTTCAGGTGGACAGCAAAGGGACTTGGCAACATGTGTATGTATCCGTTCTCTCTGGAACTCCCCTCCCATCCAGACTGCTGCATATCATTAAGCAGACTGCCATGTGCTATATGCCGCAGGCCCTTATTGGTTTCCACGTTAAACACAGCAGTGTGTATATATGTCCATCCCAAACTCCCTCACTTTCTCTTCTCCCAATTCTCCTCCCGGGCAACCATGAATTCAGAACCAGCTTTTCAGCCAGGCCGTGAGCTCTTCACCTGTGGGCTGGTTACCACCTGATGGACTGCTGGTGACAGGGACCCTCTTCTCTGTAGAGCTGGCCCGGCTGTGGGTAGATTTCTTACAGTGCTTGCTCCTGACCTCCTCCAGCTGGACGCCCCCCTGCTCTACCCCGCTGCTTTACAGGAGCGTTCTGACCACCACAGCCTCTCTCCTGTTCTGTTTTCAGGCTGGACTCCTCCCAGCAGGGCAGGAGGACAAATTGTGAGCTCCTGAGCTCTGCAGTTGGCGCTTCCCTCACATGTTAGCTGTGTCTGCAGCTCAGCTAGGAATCCTGCCTCTGGCTCACCAAGTATCAGGACCACACTGCGGAGGAGAGGGAAGAAGGCTTTGGGACTGCTAAAGGAGGTGTGAATCCCTTCGCTACTATGGATCAGCTCATCACCTTGAAAGAGTCTCTCATCTTTATACTGGAGCTTACCTTGGGAAGAAAAGAGGGACTAGCCATTGTGAAAGCACTTAGAACTTAGCACACAGTAGGCTGTTGACTAATCTCTATTCCTTTCCCCTATGAAACATAGCTACTGAGAATAAAGAAGTGCCTCTTTTAGTCACAGGCCCTAGGAATTCCGTGTGTTTGCTTAGTCCCCCAGAGGAGGAACTGTGGGTGTATGTGGCTTAGATGTGTGAGTGGGTAAGACCAGGCAGTATATATACCAGACCACTTATAATGACGTGGCTCATATTTTTGAAAGCCAAGGATGTGTTCATACAAGGCCTGAGTATGTTTTCACAGCTCCACATTCATCCACCTCGCAGGACTCTTTTAGTGCCAGTTTTAGATTTTTGATGCTTTCTCTTTTCTCCTAAAATAGTGATTTACATTGCAAAGCAGTTTCTGGCTTTGGCAGGCATTGCAGTTGGTGCCTGGACTTCTTTTCTTTAACCATTTATTAAGGATGGAGGATCCAGCTTGGAGAGAGCCTGAATTCTATGAATTTTGTTAAAAAATTCGGCTCCAACCACTTTTTGAGCATAAAAATAAAATAACTGGTTAAAAAATATGTACATAAATTTATTTGTTAGGATCCCTGCCGAAACTTGGGCTTACCTGATGGCTCAGACAGTAAAGAATCTGCCTGCAACGTGGGAAACCCGAATTCGATCCCTGGGTTGGGAAGATCCCCTAGAGAAGGGAATGGCAACCTACTCCAGTATTCTTGCCTGGAGAATCCCATGGACAGAGGAGCCTGGTGGGCCCACAGGGTCGCTAAGAGTCGGACACTACTGAGCGACTAATATACTCACACTCTGTTGAGACCTTGTAGGGAGTTTTGGGAATATAGGAACCTGGTGAATCCCAGGAAAATTGGCATGAGGAATTTCTGGGCCTCTTGAGGGAGGTCTGCTCCAGGTGGGAGCTTGGGTCTCGATTGTCTCAGGGGGTTCCAGAAGTGAGGCTCTAAATGTTGTCTTTGGCTGCCCAGAGAAAGTTAAATTTCATTCATTTCACAACTAATGTCTATCTGAACACGATGAATACGCTGGAGGGAGAAAATTATGGCTTGATTTTTTTTTTTAAGTGATTAGAATTCCATTCAGTTCTGTCATAATGAAAACTGCTCTCCATAATTGGATTGAGGGTATATTTAACGTGCTCATTGCTTGCAGAATCAGGAGCTGCCAAGTTCGAGTCATATCACTGTGATGTTTGTCATTAATAATGCCCCATTTTCCAGATGACAAAATAGAAAGGTATTCTGAATAATGCCTTGAGCTATCTGCAAATTCAAGGCTGACCTAGGACTTGAAGCTTTTTGTTTTTACCTCTTGTTGGCTTGTTCCGGAGTTTCTGTATTTATTTCACTGCTTTCTTCTCTCTGCTTATTTGGACATGGAAGTCAGTGACCCACCAATAGCCAGCAGGGCCAGCATCCTGGGTGTGTGTGTCACACAGGGCCCTGCGTGCAGAAGGGCCCTTCTGCACTTGATTTCTGCTCTGGGTGGCTTTCCTGAGACTCTTAATACCTTAAAAACAAAACGTGTGCAGAATGTTTTCATTTTGTACCAAGCTTTGCAAAGTGTGTCTCTAGTCCTGATGGCCAGATTTAACCCTATTTATTTGCCTGGCTAGGTAACAGGCCCTTTCTTCCTTTCCTCTTTCTCCATCAGGTTACTTTTGTACCCCTCGGATGATGTAGATACCGGGAGATTTTGCCAACATGGGAAGAGCCAGGGGCTGTGCGTATACCATCTAGACTTGACCATGCGGCAGAGTGTTCTCAAACTCAGACTCCAGGAAAACATGGAACCTCGAGGATGGCCCGTGTGCCTGTTAGAGTGAACGTTAAAGGTGGCAGTGTCGCCCACGGCAACAGGGATTTGTATGGCCACTTAGCAAGGTGTGAGCATTGTCTTGAGATGGGATGGTTAGGGCATCGTTTTGAAAGTCAAAAGAAATTGGTCTGGATAGTAAGGCTGAGGAGGACTCAATATTGTGGTGAGTAAAGGTCTGTCTTTAAGGGACTTCCCTGGCAGTCCAGTGGTTAAGACTCTGTGCTTCCAATGCATGGGGCATGGGTTCAATCCCTGGTCTGAGAATTAAGAGCCCACCTGCCATGAGGAGCAGCCAAAAAAATTTTAAAAAAAAATCTGTCTTTAAGTTGCATGTGCAGAAAGGAGACATGGATGCAGGAATTTGGTCCTTATGTGCCTGTGTCAGCGTTCTTGTTGTTCAGTTGCTAAGTCATGTCCATCTCTGATACCCCATGGACTGTGGCAGCATACTCTTTATTTAGTGAAGCCTGATATTCCTTCATGCCGAAATATAAGTAAAACTGCTCTATTTCTCAAGCTATAAGTGTCTGGGGTGCTTTCTTTAGGCGCAGGGGTTCTGAGTGGAATGTCAAGGTCAGTTTAGATTCCACAGCACTAGGAATCAAATTCCTGGTCAGTGCGTGAAGGTCAAGGACCCTGATCATGCAAGGTGCAAATGAACACATAAACAGAACTTGATGTAATGGGAGTCTGGACCACAGAGAAATGGAGCAAACAGTGCTGTGTGTGTGCTCAGTTGTGGAGCCTGTTGGCAGGGACATGCGGGGTGGAATTCTGCCAGTACCCACTGGCTGGGCCTGCCCCCAGCCTGGTCCTTTTCTAAAGCACAAAGGTAAGGGATTGGCTGGCTCACAGTCCTCAGACTGATTCTTTACCTTGGGTTCTACCCTAGAATTTCTCTGATTAAAATAAATATTTTTTTCCTAATTTTAAAGGTAAAAGTTGGCCTTTGTGTAAAATCTTGGAAAATGAGAAAGTTATTTAAAATCCCATAATTCGGTGATGATCAGAGTCCTCTTTTTTCCCCAAAGTTTTTTTTCTTTGTAAAGGAGTAAGTCCTTTGCTGCACTGAAAGGATGATTTTATGCACAGGTGTCATTTGCTCACCAGTCTGTGTATGCTAACAGTCCTTAAGAGGGAATGCTTTCTCAGGAATCCCTTGTAAATGCTATTCTGAGTTTCCTCCGACTGGATTTCTTTTTTCTTTTCTTTATTGTGATGGAAGAAGCTGTTTACGTTTTAGGTTTGGTCTAACTGAAACTGAGAACTGATTTAGCTAAAAATTCACCATCCTCTTTTTAGGAGAGAAATTATTATTCAGGTGTTTAAATAAAGTTTTAAGTGCACAATCAGAACCTCTTAAGCTTGTAACCTTCCTGTGCTTGTCAAACTTAAAGGTGTCTGGGTTGCTGAGAGTTTCCTGTGTTTCTCTCGTGCATGGATAAAGATCTCAGAGGCCAATCTTTGAGTGGCTAGAGGACTGGTGTTAGAAGGAGAAGTGATTTTCATATGGCATGTTTTCTGTTTTTTTTCTTTCAGTTAAAAATCATTAAAGCCTTGTGTGTTTGTATGACTTGAAAGACAAGGGCCCCTATAGTTAACTTGAGAGTTAAATTATAACTTAGTACCACCTATGTGAAGACTTCTTAAAAAAAAGTCAGTGCCAAAACTGAGGGGGTGAGCGTCTTTCTCATACATCTGCTCTTTCTACTTTCGTCTGAAGTCCCCTTCAAACTTTAATGAAAATGATTTGTTGTATGAACTCGGGTGAAAATGACTATTTGCTTTTTTGTTTTGTTTTAGAGCTTTCAAAAGTTCAACTGAATTTATTCAATCTAATTCAACCAGCATTTCAGCATTAGAGGCACCTACCTGGGGAGGTTGAGGCGAGGAGAGGAGGGTGAAAAACCAAGAAGAAGGCTCGGGTATGTACCCTAACTGGCTGGCAAAATGGAATCTTATTCCTAGACATGCATGGTACATTCATTATTTATGATTCCTTCTCATCGAAAAACTGCTTTTGCCTTCTGTGACACAGATGATGATGGAAATAAGGCATGTGACTTCACTAGCTGTTTTCTCCGAAGCTGGGCCAGAGACTCCTGGTCATCAGGTTGGGTATAATGTGCCATCACCCCAGATACCCTGGGGCAACATCCTGAGGTCTTCTTACTCATTTTGGGGTTCTGGAGGTCACATCCCAAGGACCTTGGTCAAAATGGGCCCCAGAGCATCTAGATTGGTTTTCTCCACCCCCTACTTCCCCTGGGATTTCCCTAGAACTATCAGAGTACCTGCAGGCCCATGTGTATGGTTGACCCCTCTGGATACTGGTGTCTAGTTTCTAGCCTATGGATGCAGATAGAGAGCCCAGTGGACTGGCAGAGGCCAAGTCTGCTGCTGCGCCTTGATGAGCCAGGAGGCCCTGGGTTATGGCTCTAGGGTTCTGGTGCTTTTGACTCTTTTGATTTCTTTGTCTGATGAATGAATGACCACAAAATTATCACGGTGCAGAAGGTAGACGTCCTTTGGAAGTGCTGTTTTGTGTTGCTTAACATCCCTTTGTGTGATCATTTTTAATTCTAGGCAGACATGAAATATAGACTAGAGAGCTTACCCTGTTTAGATAATGTGTAAAGTTCATGTGGGTTAGGTACTTAGGCCTTTCCAGCTAGAGACTGGCATCCTCAGACCCTAGATCTCACAGGAGCTCTCTCAGGTCATTGGTCTTCCTTCACAAAATCAATGTGTTTCCAAATATTGGAAATCAGCACAGGAGAACTGATTTTTGTCCAAGCAATTCTATTTTTATAGGCAACAGAGGTGCTTTTCTTTTCTTTTTTTAATTGAAGTATAGTTGATTTTCAATGTTGTTTTCATTTCTGGTGTACAGCAAAGTGATTCTGTTATACATATTCTCTTTCATTATAGGTTATTATAAGATACTGAATGTAGTTCCTGTGCTATACAGTAGGGCCTTGTTTATTTTATATATAGTAGTTTATCTCTACTAATCCCAAACTGATAATTTATCCCCCTACCCCTTTGCCCCTTGTAACCATCTGTTTGTTTTCTAGGTTTTCTGTTTGTTTTCTGTTTTGTAAATAAGTTCATTTGTATCCTTCTTTCGATTCCACAGATAAGTGATATCATATGATATTTGTCTTTCTCTGTCTGACTTAATGCACTTGTTATGATAATCTCTAAATCCATCCATGTTGCTGTAAATGGCTCTATTTCATCCCTTTTTATGGCTGAGTAGTATTCCATTGTATATGTATATCACATCTTCTTTATCCACTCATCTATTGACGGACGCTTAGGTTGCTTGGCTATTGTGAATAATGCTTTAAATGTTGGAGTGCATGTATCTTTTCAAAGTAGAGTTTTCTCCGGATGTGTGCCCAGGAGTGGGATTGCTGGATCATATAGTAACTCTATTTTTAGTTTTTTAAGGAGCCTCCATATTTTCCATAGTGGCTACACCAGTTTACATTCCCAAGAGGTACTTTTTTAAAAAAAGACTAGGTTGTACATATTTTCTAAAGAAAGCATAAGTCTCCATCTATTTTATTTAAAATTTAGGCAACAATTATCCATAAAAGATAACTGGTGCTGCTTAGTTGCTCAGCTGTGTCAGACTCTTTGAGACCCTTGGACTGTAGTCCGCCAGGCTCCTCTGTCCATCGGATATTTCAGGCAAGAATACTGGAATGGGTTGCATTTCCTCCTCCAGGGTATCTTCCTGACCCAGGGATTGAACCTGCATCTACTGGGTCTTCTGCATTGCAAGTGGATTCTTCACCCCCTGAGCCATTGAGGAAGCCATGTATCTGCTCATTATGTGTCTTTCTAAAAACAGACCTGAAGAGTTTTTTTTTTTCCTTTGCCAGGTCTTTGTTGCTGCTCAGGTTTTTCTCTAGTTTTGGTGAGCAGGGGCTACTCTGTAGTTGCAGGATGGGGGCTTCTCATTGTGGTGGCTTCTCTTGTTGCAGAGAAGAAGAGCCTTGTTGCACAGGCTCTGGGGAGCTTGGGCTGCAGTAACTGTGACTCCTGGGCTCTAGAGAACAGGCTCAATAATTGTCGTATACAGGCTTAGTTGTCCCTTGGCACGTGGGATCTTCCTGGATCAGGGATCGAACCTGTGCCTTCTGTGTTGGCAGGAGGATTCTTTACCAGTGAGCCTCCAGGGAAGCCCCCAAAGAGTTCTTACATGTGGGACATTTGCATCTTGAAAAGAGGGTATTATTTACAAGCATTTTTTGGTTGTTGTTTTGGTCCTCTGCTCCTTGGGCAGACTATTTTGCTTTGAATTTTGTGTGCGTTTTCTTCTAATGTTCCATTTTCAAATGGTAATCATTAATCCTTCCTCATGACCTCTCCCAGAATAGAGTTCTCAAGGGCTGCTGCTCCAGCAATGGTGGGGAGGGGCTCTAGGGGTAACCAATGACCTAGGGTCATGTCCTGGGTCAAAAAAAGATAAAAGGTTAGGCCAGTGGTCAGTCTCTAGGTCCTGGGAAAGGTAGATCTCTCCAGACTGGAGACTGAGACAGAAGAGTGTCCCTGCCCAGCCCTGGCTATGCTCAGACAGACAGGCCTTCCAGGTTCCCAGAAACCCCTTTGATTTTGCGGCCCATTCCACATGCTGTTTAGTAATAAACAGAGTTCAATGACCAGTCTAGACAAACAAATCACGGCTTCTGGCAAACCCTGGTTCTGATGACATGTTATGTCTTAGCAATGTGGGAAGGAAGCAGCCGGCTTTGAAACTCGAACGCAGTGCCTTTGTGAGCTAACAAAATACAGAGGCTGAGATGGGGACCCAGACAAACAGACCCCACTCTAGCCAAATGAGGAGGCATTCCCTGCTTTGTGGCTTGTGAATTTCCTGCTCTGTCTTCCTCCAGGCATTAGGAAGCTGCCCTGAACTGGAGTGAAATGTGAGACGTTTCCATATTAATATTTCTGAAGCCCTCGGGGTAGTCGCA
>NW_011494901.1:2008454-2012408 GCF_000754665.1 Bison bison bison
TTCTCCACGCCACCCCCGAGCAGCTGTCCTAAACAGTTTTCACTAGAGACACACCATTTTTCTCTTTAAACAAAATATTTCATCAAAGTTGGATTTTAATTGAGCCAGGAAGCCTTCCAAGCTATTTCATGTTCACTGGCCAGCCTTATCTGTCATTTGCAGGTGAAGAGAAATCTCATAACTTTCTCATTGACTTTGCTCCTTCCTCCTCCAACCTGTCAATGAAAGTAACAACATCAAACCTTGCCAAGCTGTGTGTTATCAGCTCACAGGACACACAGTAAAATCCCATTTCTGTTGGGACAAAAATAGGAAAAATGTGAAGAAAGGACTGGCTCACTGAAATCCCTGTAAAATAGTCCTGAGTGAAAATAGCGCACTTTTTTTTCGGGGGAGGGGGGTGTGGGGGGAAACATGTGCTTCTTATAAATACAGTCCAGGATGATAAACTGTATACAACAAAGAATGCTTAGAAAATGTGGCTGGTAGACTTCTTCTGTGAATGCATTTGGGCTGTTTTCATGTCGAAATAATTCATTTTCAGCATTTATCAAAGGAGGTTTTTTTTTTTTTTTACAATTATTTAAATACATTTTTCTTTGACAGAATTGAATTGTTGACTCAATGTTAATGGTTCCTTGCAAATATTTACTGAATCTCTCTGTAAACTGTCCTCTAAATTAGACCAGAAGGTTCAAAACTCTGACTAACTCCCCTTTGGAATCCCGCCTTTTAAGGTAATCTCTCTCCTGCTATCTGTGCCAATTAACTGAGAGCATTTTAATAACAGGGAATAATAATTGCTGTTTGCTCATCATTGAGAGGAATTTCCCCCTGTGCATTTATTTTTAGGGAGACCAGATTGTTATTTAGCGCAGGGTGATGCTGATAAACACTTTAATTACCGTGTGAGAGATTTTGGTGGATGAGAAACAAGAATTTGCAGTATTTTGTTCACATTTTGTAGACAATTGAAAATTTTAAATTCCTTCATTTGCTGAAAATGTGAGGACTGCTGCAGTAAAAGGTGTTTATATAGATAGACATAAACCTATAAAAATGCTTATGTGTACAAGATGAACAAATAATCAAGGGTAAAAGTCGAAGACCTGAGCTTTACTTCTTACTCTTTCTAGGGAAAAGGTTTTGTCATGGACATAAATGAATTCCTCTACAGACCCATATGGGAGAAAGAACATGTATTATTTGCATTATCTTATTTAGCTAAATGTAATGCCTATATATACCTTTTTCTTAAGGAACAAAACATGACCAACTCTATGTATTAATTTTAATTGCAACATGAAAGCTTTATACCTGTTCTTACTCTAACATTTACCTCAGTTCTGAGTGCAAACTTTCAAATTGTTAAATAACTTAATGCTAATTAGATTTCAGGGATCAAGAACTGGATTAAATAAGGTCAATTAACCTATAGTGTATGTATAAACGTACTTGTGATACTAGAATGGCAACTAATAGAATAGAAACACATTAAACTATTTCTCAGTAGAGCTAAGATTCATCAGCTTAAATTTCATGGGGTCTTATCATCCTTTGTCTGGGAAATGTGGCTCAGGTAGCTGCAGAATTTCAAAGCCAGAAGGAGACTTGGAGTTCTCCAGTCTCATCACATTGACTCATTCATTTTTATATTCGTTCAATGAATGAGGCCCTGCTATAGGCTAGTCTTCCTGCTGGGTGCAGAGATCATAATGGTAAGCAAAAGCAGATAAGTTCCCCGCCTCATGGGGTGGGCGCTGGGGAGAACTGACCTGATGAGATATGCCTTTTGAAATGCTCAGCCTCATTTAAAGTTTTAATGAAATTATAACATTTGCCTGTGTGCATGCGTACTCAGTCATGTCCTACTCTTTGCGATGCCATGGACTGTAGCCCATCGGGCTCCCCTGCCCATGGGATTTCCCAGGCTAGGATAGTGGAGTGTGTTGTTTCCTTCTCCAGGGGATCTTCCCGACCCAGAGATCGAAACAACGTCTGAAACAGAAACTCTTAATACCAAGAAAATTAAAAAATTGACATGTATTCAGTGATGGGACAATGGCTTAAATTTCCAAGAAACTTTCTAATACCACAGGAGTTTATATATTGTGTTATAGAAGTTAAAAAAAGGAACAATTCCACAGATTCCTCCTGCCCTCTTTTTCTGGATTTATTTATTGCTCTGGTGAAGGCTAAAATTTTTGCTGGTTTAACCAACAGTTACATATAGGGATATGAATTCACAAGCAGTTGAACTCAATCTCTACTTCCACATCCTAGTCTCCTTGGGAACTGACCACTGAATCTTGCAGATTCAAAGGAAACAGTTCAGTTATCCAGTTAGGGACCACCCAGTCATTTCCTGCCTTGATCCAGTCATTTGTAGGTTTCTGCCCCCTCCCTTGGAGAAGGCAATGGCACCCCACTCCAGTACTCTTGCCTGGAAAATCCATGGAGGGAAGAGCCTGGTGGGCTGCAGTCCATGGGGTCGCTAAGAGTCGGATTCGACTGAGCAACTTCACTTTCACTTTTCATTTTCATGCATTGGAGAAGGAATTGGCAACCCTCTCCAGTACTCTTGCCTGGAGAATCCCAGGGACGGAGGAGCCTGGTAGGCTGCCGCCTATGGGGTCGCACAGAGTCGGACACGACTGAAGCGACTTAGCAGCAGCAGCAGCAGCCCCCTCCCTTCCTCCCCAAGGTGGCATCTAAGTTCACAGGGAAGGGCTGGCAGCACTTGGAGAATGGTGTGGAGGAATCCTTTGGCCCCTGGCCTGAGAGCTGGCACTCTATGAGGTGTTTAGTCCTCTAGTCCTTGAGCCCTCTAGTCCTCAAGGGCTGTTAGACCCAATCCCTCCCAGATTCTGCTGCTGTGTCCACCATGGCCTCTCCCTACCAGCCCTCCCACCTCGGCTCCACACTGTGCACCCTCCACACTCCAACCAGGAGACCCTTCAGGTCTGTGACTTTGCTCTGCCCTTCCACACCCGGCTGTGGGGGTGGGGCTCTTCACAGACACCTCCTTTAGCTTTATCTGTTGGAGCAACTGCGGGTGAAGTGGCTCTAAGAAAACTTGCTTCACTGAGATTTCAAGCACAGGCTCTTCCCTCTCGGAGAAGGCGATGGCACCCCACTCCAGTACTCTTGCTTGGAAAATCCCATGGACGGAGGAGCCTGGTGGGCTCCACAGTCCATAGGGTTTCGAGGAGTCGGACACGACTGAGCGACTTCACTTTCACTTTTTACTTTCATGCACTGAGAAGGAAATGGCAACCCACTCCAGTATTCTTGCCTGGACAATCCCAGGGACAGAGGAGCCTGGGGGGCTGCCATCTATGGGGCCGCACAGAGTTGGACTGAGGTGACTTAGCAGCAGCAGCAGCAGCTCTTCCCTCTGGGATGACCTCAGGGAATTTAACTGGGGCAGAGCCTTGGGGCAGAGCCTGGACATGGAAGGGGTCTGGGGCGGGGCAGAATAGACCAGGAATGCAATTCACCTCTTCTCTGATTTCTCACCACCTTACTCTTATCCAGACGTATTTTTAATCTCCTTTCTTCCCAATGGAGAGAAAATGTTTTTCCCTCCTCAAACCATTGTTTATGGATAAGATTTACATATAGATTACCATGATGGTGTGATCACTCACCTAGAGCCAGACATTTGGAACCCAAAGTTAAGTCAGCCTTAAGAAGAATGCTCAAACTACCACACAATTGCACTCATCTCACACACTAGCAAAATAATGCTCAAAATTCTCCAAGCCAGGCTTACATGAATTGTGAACTTCCAGATGTTCAAGCTGGATTTAGAAAAGGCAGAGGAACCAGAGATCAATTTGCCAAAATCCATTGGATCATCGAAAAAGCAAGAGAGTTCCAGAAAAACATCTACTGCTTTATTGACTATGCCAAAGTCTTTGAGTGTGTAGATCACAACAAATTGTGGAAAAT
>NW_011494901.1:2012714-2032048 GCF_000754665.1 Bison bison bison
ATGAAAGTGAAAGAGGAGAGTGAAAAAGTTGGCTTAAAACTAACATTCAGAAAACTAAGATCATGGCATCCGGTCCCATCACTTCATGGCAAATAAATGGGGAAACAATGGAAACAGCGAGATACTTTATTTTCTTGGTCTCCAAAATCTCTACAGATGATGACTGCAGCCATGAAGTTAAAAGGCACTTGCTCCTTGGAAGAAAAGCTATGACCAACCTAGACAGCATATTAAAAAGTAGAGACATTACTTTGTTGACAAAGGTCCGTCTAGTGAAAGCTATGGTTTTTTCAGTAGTCATGTATGGATGTGAAAGTTGGACTATAAAGAAAGCTGAGTGCTGAAGAATTGATGCTTTTGAACTGTGGTGTTGGAGAAGACTCTTGAGAGTCCCTTGGACTACAAGGAGATCCAACCAGTCAGTCCTAAAGGATATCAATCCTGAATATTCATTGGAAGGACTGATGCTGACGCTGAAACTCCAATACTTTGGCCCACTGATGTGAAGAACGGACTCATTGGAAAACACCCATTGGAAAAGATGCTGGGAAAGATTAAAGGCGAGAGGAGAAGGGGACAAAAGAGGATGAGATGGTTGGATGGCATCACCGACTCCATGGATATGAGTTTGAGTAGGCTCCTGGAGTTGGTGATGGACAGGGAGGCCTGGCGTGCTGCAGTCCATGGGGTTGCAAAGAGTTGGACACGACTGAGCGACTGAACTGAACTGAGACCATAGACTTCAGTCAGGAATTTAGTTTTCAAAGAGGAACAACTGGGGTTGGGGTCGGGGTGGGGGGCAGGTAGGAAATTTGTATAGAAAGTAAAAGAGGGTAGTGAGGACTTCTTGGTGGGCTAGTGGTTAAGTATCCACTTGCCAATGCAGGGGCCATGGGTTCGATCCCTGGTCTGGGAAGACGTTACATGCTGTGGGGCAACTAAGCCTACGTGCCACACCTATTGTGCCAGTGCTTTACCAGCTGAGCCACAAGGGAAACCCAAGAATACTGGAGTAGGTAGCCTATTCCTTCTGTGGCAGATCTTCCTGATCCAGGAATTGAACCGGAGTCTCCTGCATTGCAGGCAGATTCTTTACCAACTGAGCAACCAGGGAAGCCCTCTAGGGAGCCTGGGAGCTGCAATTACTGAGCCCACATGCCTGGAGCCCATGATCTGCAATAAGAGAAGCCGTCGAAACTAAAGAAAGAACTATTGCGGCAATAAAGACTCAGTGCAGCCAAAAATAAATAAATAAAAAGAAAATTAAAAAAGACAAAGGGGTAGTGATTAGAAAAACTTACTAAGAAAAACCCCCTCACAAGTGTTTCAAAAATGCTATCCCTGCCATACTTAGAACCTCAGCTTTCTGATAGAAGCTCAGATTTTCTTTATTCAGGGCACACATTTTGTTTAAAGCTCTGCAATGTGTCACTTTGTTTACAACTTTCTCAGCAAGGTCTTTACTGAGGTCAGTTCTATATCAGACCAACATTTATGACCTAATTTGCCTTGAAAACTATTTTTATTTCTGCTTTCTATGCCTCCACAGTGGTGTTTAAATTTGCCAAGTGTGAAATCTCACCCGCAAAGCCTTTTCTTGAAAGTGATTCTAAACATGAAGGAGTGGATGATTTCAGCCACTCAAATAAAGTCATCCCACAGAAGGTAGTATGATATGAGACCTGAACTGCAGATTAGGAAGAGGGGAATGCAACAGCGGGATGTGCTTGTAAGAATGAGATTGTGTTGAATCAAGCAAAATTACTGTGATCTGATTATCTGCTGCTGCTGTTTAGTTGCTAAGTTGTGTCCAACTATTTGTGATCCATGGACTGTAGCCTGCCAGACTCCTCTGTCCATGGGATTCTCTAGGAAAGAATACTGGAGCGGGTTGCCATTTCTTTCTCCAGGGGATCTTCCTGACTCAGGGAATCGAACCTGGTCTCCTGCTTGGCAGGCGGATTCTTTACCATTGAGCCACCAGGGAAGCCTGATTCTGATTATCTAGGGCTGCTGCTGCTGCTGCTAAGTCACTTCAGTCGTGTCCGACTCTGTGCGACCCCATAGACAGCAGCCCACCAAGCTCCGCCATCCCTGGGATTCTCCAGGCAAGAACACTGGAATGGGTTGCCATTTCCTTCTCCAATGCATGAAAATGAAAAGTGAAAGTGAAGTCGCTCAGTCGTGCCCAACTCTTGGCAACCCCACGGACTGCAGCCCACCAGGCTCTTCCGTCCAAGGGATTTTCCAGGCAAGAGTACTGGAGTGAGGTGCCATTGCCTTCTCCGTTATCTAGGGCAGGGGACTCAAATTTCCTGTTCTCTCTCACTGTATTGGAAGCTCCCAGAGGCTCCTCTTGGCTCTCTAATAACTTCATTGTAAAGTAAAGCTCAACAGCAACATTGATCTGGAATATGCGTGGCATATAAGAAGGCGTTCAGAAGTCTGTATTGACTGTCTGGTTTCTCCCAAACAGTCAGCAGAGCCTGTGTGATCAGCAGAGTTACTGGATCCTGCAGCCACCGCACTTATCTGGGAAGGATTGGGACACACGCTGGCTCTTCAGTGTAGGGAAGGAGGTCTGGCATTGGATCTTGTTCTGAGATACTGGGTGTTGGTTGAACCCTGGTGCCTCGAGAATTGCTTGGTTGACTGTTAGAAAGTCTTACTCACCTCATCGTGTGGGACAAAGTTTTTCTGCCATCTCAAAGGATACTATGGGGCCCTTTACTAGTTCCATCAAGCTTGGATGGAGAACGACAGAGTACAAATCCAGTTAAGTGGGGCCCGGCCACGCTTGCTGCCTCTGTTGTGGAGAAACAGTGTAGACGCATGAAGAGCAATCTCAAGTTCAAATGCTACCCCTGCTGCTTCCTAAGCTGTTTGATCCTGGAGAATTAACTTAATCTTTTTGAATTTTAGTAGCTGTGTCTGAAATTGTAGGGATGTTGTGAACATAAGAAAAGATGAACAGATCAAATAGCTACGAATCAAATCTATAGCTTGTGTTTTAAATAACAAACACTCCTTTTTATAACACTTTTCAAAGGTATAAGATTATATGATCACATTGAATAATGTTTCTTTTTTTTTTCAAACTACAAGCACTGCCACCCCCTCTGACATTTGTGAGTTGCCCCCTCCCATTGAGAGTTACTGAATTAGACTTTTTTAAATTGACCTTTGTCTTCATCTGGAGTGGTAGCATATACTGCAGAACATAGTAACATAATCAATCTGAATTCATTACCATTCATTACCCTTAAAAGCATTTAGGAGACAGCTACATGCTTGGGGCACTGTTTTGATCGACCCACAGCCCTTGATTTCTGGCTCCTCTCAAGCTGGGGTGATTCTGCAATAGTCAGGCATGAAGGCGTAAAAGCTAAAAGAAACTGGCCATTTTGGGTGTCAGTTAAGGCATTTTCAAGGCTCAGAAACAAAGGGAAAGAATACTTGGGATTATATGAAATATAGTGAATAATACAGAGGAAGGAAAATTGGGTGTGGAGAAGGGTAGACATTAGTCTGGGAAATCAGTGGAGACTGGATTCTAGGAACTACAGGTGGGGACAGCGAGGTCCAGAGAGGTGAAATTAATCGTCCAAGAACATACAACACAGAATGCAGAGCTGAGAATGCAACCCAAGCCCTCCGCCCTGAAGTTATGACTCCTTTGGGCAGTTTTGCTGATACCTGTTTGCATATCTGAGGAAAAGGAGGAATCACATTTGTAAGTGAGCTGGAGAGCAGGAAGGGAGCTGGTCTGGAGTTTGCTGACGAAAAACCTGGAGACTGTCACTTGGCTGATTATGCAAAAAACCTGTATCCTAGGGATCCCTAAATTGAGAAGGAAGCTCACGCAGTGGAGAGTTGAGAGATGTAGTGATGACAGCCTCATTTGATTTCTGAAGCCAGTTCTATCCATAAACTTTTGCTTCCTCCAGTTTGAGCTCTGAGTTGCCACCCAAGTATCTTCCCCCATGCAATTAAGCACATATAGCTGCTTTGACACTGTGACAGGTCTTGTCCATGGGCTTACTGAAAAGACATTGTGGGGAGTTAGCAGGACTCCTGCAAGATTGTAGGCCTGGAGATGGCAAAGGGTGGTTGGCCAGATGCCGAAAGCGGGAGAATTCAATGAAAAACTGGTTGGATGGATTGAAGGATGAATTTCATATCACCATAAGGCACTCTGGAGAAAGCAATGGCACCCCACTCCAGTACTCTTGCCTGGAAAATCCCATGAACGGAGGAGCCTGGAAGGCTGCAGTCCATGGGGTCGCTGAGGGTCGGACACGACTGAGCGACTTCACTTTCACTTTTCACTTTCATGCACTGGAGAAGGAAATGGCAACCCACTCCAGTGTTCTTGCCTGGAGAATCCAGGGACGGCAGAGCCTGGTGGGCTGCCGTCTATGGGGCCGCACAGAGTCGGACACGACTGAAGCGACTTAGCAGCAGCAGCAGTAAGGCACTCAGTTATACAATTGTGGGTGAGGTGGTATTGTCCAGTGTGATGGGGATGTGAGGAAGCTAGTGTTTGGGGGGAACTAAAGAAGGCCTATAATTTCCTGATTAAGCTTTCTTTTTTCAACCATGTTTAATGTGAGAGGTTCTATCTGGAACCACTGAGTGATGAAAATCTTGGAATGCTCAAAGCAGTGGGGACAAGAACAGTCATTTGAATGTGGTTTTTGAAGACTTTCTGGCTACCGTAGCCTGAAAGCAGTCTTCTGGCAGAATTCACTTTAGGGAAACTTGAAAAGAATATGCCACCAGAGCAGTGGAAAATACCCAGCCTGTGGTTTTAGGGTTTGATGTTCAAATTGTATGATAGTGAAAGAGTCAGAGAGCGAATTAGCCAAAGTTAGACTGCCCATAAATGCTCTTCCTGTAATTAGATGATGAGAAGAGAATTCTAAAAGCTTCCAGCTCAATTTCTTTTATTTAGGATAGTCTCATTTAATTAACCATGACCCTAAGGGAGCAGCCTGAAACAGTGTTGACAGTACGGGAGAACAAAAGGAAACAAGAAAACCAGAGACTGGTAGCACTTAGCCTAATAAACGTACTGTGCTGTGCTTAGACACTCAGTCCTGTCCAACTCTTGGAGATCACATGGACTGTAGCCCGCCAGGCTCCTCTGTCTATGGGGATTCTCCGGGCAAGAATACTGGAGCGGGTTGCCATGTTCTCCTCCAGGGGATCTCCGCAACCCAGGGATCGAACCCAGGTCTCCCGCATTGCAGGGATTCTTTACTGTCTGAGCCACCAGGGAAGCCCAAGAATACTTGAGTGGGTAGCCAATCCCTTCTCCAAGGGAACTTCCTGACCCAGGAATCAAACCAGAGTCTCTGGCATTGCAGGCAGATTCTTTACCAGCTAAGCTAGCTGGGAATCCCAATACACGTACTTTGGGATGCTAATCAAAGAAATTCCCAAGTCATTGGGTCACCACACATTTCCTTGGTACAGTGCCATAATCTGACTTCCTAGTTTCAGAATGGGAAGTCCATTGAAATACTGGATGCACATATGTTTAGAAAAGCTGGAATAAGGCTGAGTGTAAGTGAGCTGCCTGGCTCACAGCTGGAAAGGTGAACGGATGTGACTTTTTAGTTTTTAAACTGGAGGATGGCTGCTTTACAATGCTGTGTTAAGTTCTTGCTATACAACAAAGTGAATCAGCTGTATGTATGAATACATCCCCTCCCTCTTGAGCCTCCCCACCCCCACCCCAGCCCTCTAGGTCATCAGGGAGCACTGGGCTGAGCTCCCTGTGTTAGACAGTGGCGTCCCACCAGCTGTTTTACACATGGTGGTGTCTATATGTCAGTGCCACTCTCTCAGTTCCTCCCACCCTCTCCTTTCCCCCCACCCCGTGTCCACAAGTCCACTCTTTACCTCTCTAGTGTGACTCTTTGAGCCACAGGTTTGGAAGGAAATCATTGTAGAAGGCTGGAGAAGGCAATGGCACCCCACTCCAGTACTTTTGCCTGGAAAATCCCATGGACGAAGGAGCCTGGTAGGCTGCAGTCCATGGGGTCACTAAGAGTCTGACTCGACTTCACTTTCAAGCATTGGAGACGGAAATGGCAACCCACTCCAGTGTTCTTGCCTGGAGAATCCCAGGGACGGGGCAGCCTGGTGGGCTGCTGTCTATGGGGTTGCACAGAGTTGGACACGACTGAAGCGATTTAGCAGCAGCAGTAGCAGCAATTGTAAAAGGCAGCCTCACTGGATGTCCTGGAGGAAAGTTTGCTCTGCTCTTCTCTCTGAAAGACCCACGATGCTTTATTTGTTTAGTATAACAGATGCTCTTGATTAATTTCAGCAGTTTTATTATTTCATTTCCTGGGTGACCTAACGGCAGGGTGTGAGTAAGCAGATCGGGATGCCATTTCTAAGAGCATTATTCATGTTGTTGAGGAGGTGAGCTTTAGGGAAAGGAACGCCTGAAACCACTTTCTTGAGACCTTAATTCCAATCAGTTGGAGAAAAAAGTCATCAAGTCTCAGTCAGGGACTCCTCTTGTTTAGTCTGAAAGAAACTTAATTTCCAGTTTGGCCAGTGAGCTAAGGACATGAGAAGGGGAAGAGTCAGTAATTCCATTCAGTGAGTTTCTTTGGATCCGAGTAGGAAATTCCTTTATATTGACTAGTTTTGGTGCAATAGACTCCCAAATAATTAATTATTAACTTGGCACTCTCCTTCTCTTCTGTTATGTTGAGGTATATTGAAGAGAAGATAGTCAACCTTTTTTTCTTTAAACTACAGAAATGGCAATTTCAGATAGTTCAACCTACTATTTCAGCAAAACCCAGTCATCCTGTGAAGTCCCTGTGTGTTTTATTCTCTGTGAGGCTATATATTGCATGTTAATTTCACTCCTGTTGCTGAAATAAAGCAATGGAGAAGCTGTGTGTTCCCTCTTGGTTTCACTCCGGCAGGATTGCCAGCCTCCAGCAACTCCCCTAGCCCAGGTCAGCCTCATCTGATGCTCAGATGCCCATGTGGTGGCCAACCTCGTTCAGAGACTGTGGGTGTGTAACGGGTCTACTGTTACTGACATGGAGAACTGTCAAGTCATCAGGCCGTGTTTTTAAAGTGACCACTGTTTTTATCTCTCTCTCTCTCTTTTTTTTTTTGTTGGTGGAGGGGGCGGAGAAATTTTCTTTTACAAAGTGTTTGCTCATATTTTGTCTCAGAACCATCAAAAATTTCATTTAAAAAACTAACGTGGGGACTTCTCTGGCAGTCCAGTGGTTAATACGCTGCATTTCCACTACAGGGATGTGGGTTCAATCCCTGGTTGGAAACATAAAATTTCACATGCTGAATGGTGTGGCAAAACAAAACAAAACAACCCACCTCCCCCCACCCCTGCCTCCAAAAAAAAAGTAATGTGGCTGAAACTTTTGCATTCCCACAGATAATTTCTGGTATGGCTCACACATGTCTT
The DNA here is from genome assembly GCF_000754665.1 of Bison bison bison. Lineage (NCBI taxonomy): Eukaryota > Metazoa > Chordata > Mammalia > Artiodactyla > Bovidae > Bison > Bison bison. Next base: position 2,020,180 of record NW_011494901.1, read on the forward strand.
AGACACTCTATCACAGTGACTCACGGTTTACTACTTATCCTGTAGCCCATTGACTTTGCTTCTGCATGCTAGACTCTGGGATAAACTTTAAGTAAAGGTTTGTTTTTTCTCCCCCTCATATAAAAAAGTCCTACACATGTATTAAACTTTGTACCTAACAAAGGTAGTATTACAAACCAACATAGACAATTGTCTAACCATATTGACACACAAAAAAAGATGTATACCTTTCACCAGTATAGATATAACTCCAAGTAGATTATAGAGCTGAATACGAAAACTAAAAACTTATAGACTTTTAGGGGGGAAATGAGGGAAGATAAATTTTTAAGACAGTGGAATAGGAGAGGATTTCGTAAATTAAAAATGTATAAGGAACATATTATAAGGAAAAAGATTTATACACTTAACTACATTGAAATTAGTAAATATCTGTGTGACAAAGCACCATCAGTTCAGTTCAGTTCAGTCGTTCAGTCGTGTCCGACTCTTTGCAACCCCATGAATCGCAGCACGCCAGGCCTCTCTGTCCATCACCAACACCCGGAGTTCACCCAGACTCAAGTCCATAGAGTTGGTGATGCCATCCAGCCATCTCATCCTCTGTCGTCCCCTTCTCCTCCTGCCCCCAATCCCTCCCAGCATCAGAGTCTTTTCCAATGAGTCAACTCTTCGCATGAGGTGGCCAAAGTACTGGAGTTTCAGCTTTAGCATCATTCCTTCCAAAGAAATCCCAGGGCTGATCTCCTTCAGAATGGACTGGTTGGATCTCCTTGCAGTCCAAGAGACTCTCAAGAGTCTTCTCCAACACCACAGTTCAAGAGCACCATAGACAGAGCTAAAAAAGACCCCTCATATTGGTTTTATTTTTTCACTTTCTAAAATTCAGTGACAGTATCCAGAATACATAAAAGTGACTTCACACTAATAATTTTAAAAATGGTCAAGATATGAAGAGGCAGTTCAGGGAAGAGGAAAGGCAAATGGTTGACAACTGAAAAGATGCTCAATCTCAGGAGTGACTAGGGAAATGCAAAATAAAACAGCAGTGAAGTACTGCTTCACATCCACCAGATAGGCAAACAACAAAAGGCTGGGCTCTAAGAAAACAGAACCTCATATGAGGGCAGATTTTGTATTATTACTTTGTAAAGCAAAGTGGTAATTCCCAACAAAATTGGAGATGTAATTCCCAGTACAATTATAACTTAATTATGTTACTTCTGAGTATTTTCTAAGACCATCTCACAAATGCTCGAGGAGCACTCTTTGTAATAGTAAAAACGGGGAAATGACTCAACTTCATTAACTACAGCAGGGGTTTGGCCAGTTCTAATCCTCTGGGTCAAGTCCAGCTCACTGTTTCTGCACAGCCTGTGAACAGGTTTTACATTCTTTTTAGTATTTAAAAATACCAAAGACAAGTAATATGTTATATCATTGTAAAACTTACATGAAATTCAAGTATTAGTGCCCATAGTAAAGGTTTTTTTCTTTTTTTAAATTGAGGTACAGTTGATTTACCACATAGTAAAGTTTTACTGGAATACAGCTATGCTCACTCATTAAAGTGTGGTACCTGGGGGACCCCCAGGTGATTCTGACGCACACTAAGTTTGATGAACAGTGAATAGAGGGACGGATGGATTGTGGTGGGTTCATACAGTGGAGTAGTATATAGTAGTTAAAATCAGTGAATTAGATCTATACACATTAACATGGCAAGATCATCCCTAAACTGAAAAATATTGCAAAAGCATTTGTATAGTTTGATATCATTCTGTACAATTAAAAAATAGTTTATGTGGTTTATAGATACATATACAAGCAGTGTAAGTTCTAAAACATGCATGTGAATATAATACTAATTAAAGAATAGTGGTTACTTCTAAAAAAGGGAAGGAGGAGGGAGAAGGTACTGAATTTTAACTGTATATTTATTCTTTAAAAATACAGAGATCTGAATTAAATATAATGAAATGCTAATCTCTGTTAAATATAAGTAGTGAGTATGTTGAGTGTGACAGTTTTTATATGCTTTAAAAACTTCCAATTAAAAGGAAAAAAGCCCTACTTTCTCCTTATAATTTTTTAGGAATATAAATATTACATAATTACATATTTAAATATTAAAAGTGATCTGTAGTCCCACCATCTGAATATATTTACTTAATATTTGTTTTTTTTTTCCTTCCAGTCCTTTTTTTGCCTATGTCTAGTAATAAAATAATTTTAGTTGCATGATATTTATTACTTTGCATTCTTTTTTGTTTTATTTAACATTGGTTCTTAGGAATTTTCCATATAGTTATTCTAATTTTTATAATAACCACATTTACTCCATATATGCATAACACTTTTTTCTGGTTTTCAACACACTATATGTTTGTTATACAAATTTGGAAAGTAAATAAACTATGAAGAAAATAAAGACCATCTGTTACCATAGCACTTTGATGCTGTAATTTTTATGTATTTCTCTCCAGTCATGATTATCATTTTGCATCTTTAATTTTTTTACTTAATGATGTATCATGAGAATTTCTCCACCCTATTCATGTTCTAAAACCTGGTTTTATAAATATTATTCTATCATATATGGATTAAGAAACACAAATGTACATGTAACCTATCTTCCTCTCTTACCCTCTGATATTTTTGTTAGCATGACCGAAAAAACTCTGAATTATCTGGTGCTGATCTCTGTGTGGCCAGGGAGGGAGGACCAGTTGCTGAGGGATATTGCAGGGAAGATCTCTGAGGAGTAGGCGGGCTCTATAGGAGTTGAAAAAAGCTGTTTATCTTCTTCCATCTCTGCTTTCTTCTGGACTGCAGGCTTGTGACTCTGACTTCCTGGGCAAACTTTTTTCGGGAACTGCAGTATGGTTCTCACCTTCACATGAAGGTGACAAATGATAACTGTTGGGTGGCAAGTATAAAGTTAAACCACAAAGCCTTACATACAAGAGGTACTTGAGAGGCTATTTTCACTCTAACTTGTTTCATGTAATGAAGTAGCCCAAGATCTGTATGTGGGTCAAGAAGCTACAGTTAGAACCAGACATGGAAAAACTGACTGGTTCAAAATTGGTAAGGGAGTAGACCAATTCTGTATATTGTCACCCTGCTTATTTAATGTATATGCAGAGTACAACATGCAAAATGCTGGGCTGGATGAGTCACAAGCTGGAATCAAGACTGCTGGGAGAAATAGCAATAACCTCAAATATGCAGATATCACTTTAATATCAGAAAGTGAAGAGAAACTAAAGAGCCTCTGGGTGAGGGTGAAAGAGGAGAGTCAAAAAGCTGGCTTGAACTCAACATTAAAAAAACTAAGATCATGGCATCTGGTCCCATCACTTCATGGCAGATAGAAGGGGAAAATGTGGAAGCAGTCACAGATTTTATTTTCTTGGGCTCCAAAATCACTGTAGACAGTGACTGAAGCCATGAAATTAAAAGAAGCTTGCTCCTTAAAAGGAAAGCTATGACAAAACTAGATAGCATATTTCAAAACAGAGACATCACTTTGTTGACAAAGGTCCATATAGTCAAAGCTATGGTTTTTCCAGTAGTCGTGTATAGATGTGAGAGTTGAACCATAAAGAAGGCTAAGCACTGAAGAAGCAATGCTTTTGAATTGTGGTACTGGAGGAGTCTCGAGAGTCACTAGGAGAGAAAGGCAATCAAACCAGTCAATCCTAAAGGAAATCAACCCTAAATATTCACTGGAAGGACTGATGCTGAAGCTGTAATACTTTGGTCACCTGATATGAAGAACCGACTCATTGGAAAAGACCCGGGAAAGACTGAAGGCAAAAGGAGAATGAGACGGCAGAGGATGAAATGGTTAGGGAGCATCATCAGCTCAATGGACATGAATTTGGGCAGGAGGCAGTGGAGGACAGAGGAGCCTGGCGTGCTGCAGTCCATGGGGTCGTAAAGAGCCGGACACGACTTAGTGACCGAACAGCAACAACCTAAAATCACACATCTAACTTTTCTTTATCTTATATGGTAAACTCTCTCCTAAAAATTTTGAAATTGGGATAAACCTGGGATGCATCTCATAATTCCTGGTGTCTTATTATCACTTTTAACCGTCATTCCCATTTTAGTGTCTGAAATCAGGATATGACTTACAATGAATGACTCCCTAATTTCAATAAGATATAGTCTTTTAAAGCTATTGTTTTAAATCCAGGCTGTACATTAGGATCTGGAGCACTTAAAAAGCATATATAAGATGCCTGGGTCTCACTCCAGAGATTCTATTAAGTTGGTTGGGGTAGGGGGTTATGCATCTGTATTAAAAACTCCTTAGAGTTGGAACCGCTGTCATAGCCTTCAGTGGAAAGAAAACTCATATGTCATCATAGAAATAAAAAACCAAGTAAGAGTGACTCTTAATAAAGTTACTGGAAGACCTAGAGTTCAATGAGGTGGGTGCCCTAGGGCAAGGAAAAGAGCACTTGGCTTGGAGTCAACAGGTCTGTCCTAGCTCTAACTTCTGGAGTTATGGGCCTTAGGCAGGTGATTTAGCCTCTCCCAGCCTTCGTTTCTTCATTTGTAAAAGAGCAGCATATCCATGTCACTGGGTCATTGTGAACATTAAACAAGATATGCAACAAAATGCCTGTTGCACTTTAGAACACATTGTAGGTACCTTTATTTATTTATTTATCTTTTAATAAGTGTTTTTTTTTAATTTTATTTTATTTTTAAACTTTACAATATTGTATTAGTTTTGCCAAATATCGAAATGAATCCGCCACAGGTATACCCGCGTTCCCCATCCTGAACCCTCCTCCTTCCTCCCTCCCCATACCCTCCCTCTGGATCGTCCCAGTGCACCAGCCCCAAGCATCCAGTACCGTGCATCGAACCTGGACTGGAGACTCGTTTCATACATGATATTATACACGTTTCAATGCCATTCTCCCAAATCTCCCCACCCTCTCCCTCTCCCACAGAGTCCATAAGACTGATCTATACATCGGTGTCTCTTTTGCTGTCTCATATACAGGGTTATTGTTACCATCTTTCTAAATTCCATATATATGCATTAGTATACTGTATTGGTGTTTTTCTTTCTGGCTTACTTCACTCTGTATAATAGGTTCCAGTTTCATCCACCTCATTAGAACTGATTCAAATGTATTCTTTTTAATGGCTGAGTAATACTCCATTGTGTATATGTACCACAGCTTTCTTATCCATTCATCTGCTGATGGGCATCTAGGTTGCTTCCATGTCCTGGCTATTATAAACAGTGCTGCGATGAACACGTGTAGGTACCTTTAAATGGAGATTTTCTTGCAAACACTGCTAATTTACATTGAGATATTTATTGAGCCTGGGAGGAAAAAATGGAGCCAAGTGTGGTTTATTGAAATCTTTTGAATCTGCCTGCAGTGTGGGAGACCCAGGTTGGATCTCTGGGTTGGAAGATCCCCTGGAGAAGGGAATGGCAACCCACTCCAGTATTCTGGCCTGGAGAATTCCACGGACAGAGGAGCCTGTCGTGCTTCACTCCATGGGGTCTCAAAGAGTCAGACAGGACTGAGTAACTAGTACTTTCACTTTGAATGAATTCCTAGTGTTAGGGTCTCCAACTCATTTTGTATGTAAAAATACATGGTGACAGAAGTGTAAGGGTTAGAGTTAGCTTATTTTCTTAGATTTCGTAAAATCATTAAAAGAATCAAGGGGAAAGAACTTAACTAACAAACTTAAATATATATTTGCAAAACATTTCTAAACTCACTTAGCTGAACTTGTAGAAAAGGAATAAGTTTTTTTCACTGTAGCTAGTAATCACAAATGATAATGTGAACTGTAGATAAATTTATATCATAGTACCAGTATGGACTTTATTTCCTGTTCAGGGTTTGGTGAACTATGTGCTTTCTATTGCTTTAAAATCAACTTCTATATGTATCATAATGGTTTCCTGTTTGCTGAATTGATACATAACAGTGTATCATAGTGGCTTTTTCCACTATAAGTAAAAAATATTTTCCAGCTGCATTGCATTTCTGAAGATGGAATCAACCGTAACCAGTGGCACCAAATATTTAGTAGTCTGCATGCTGGTGGAGAGAAGGGAGGAGTCTGCACTGCTCTCAGATCGCCTTTGCCACAAGGTGGATATTATAATGTGATATTTCTGTGCTTTTGACTAGTTGAGTTTGTGGGGAAACGCGGAACTGCCCGTGCTCAGTGTCAGACCACAGCCTGGAATTATCATGCCCATCAAGACCTTGATCTTGGTTGGGTGTGGAAGCTTTTTTCCATATATAGCCAAACTTGATTATCTGCTTGTGTGGATAACCCACTTTGTGGATGATTCACAGGAATTTTTAGGTCAAGCCTGGATCCTTTACCCCTAACTGTCTTGCCCCCGCTATGAGTCTGTAAACTGTCTCCTCTATTCAGTCGGTATGTGCTGAGGAATTCAGCTGTGGTGCTCCCATGCTTGCATTTATTAAATGCCTATCTTGTACCAAACTTTTTATTAGCTCAAATCTTTATATAAAACTCGATGACATAAGTGGTATCATCTTATTTCCCAGAAGAGGAAACAAAGATTAAGAGTTCAGGAATCTTGTCTAAGGTCAGACACAAGATTCAAATGTATAGTGACTTCTAGGTTAACTGCCTTTTTTGGTAACTTGAGCCCTAGAGATTTCTTTATGAGTGTGAGGACTCTGAAATCAATTTTATCAGTTTAGCATGGCGGGTTTTAATCTCCTTTTATATACGACTGACTAAAGGTTTTAACATGTGAAGAAGGCAAGTAAATAAAATTCAAACTGTGTAACGTATACTCTATAACTGTTGCTCAGGTTTTAAAAATAAAATCAGTTGAACAGAGATGGTGAAAATGTCTTTATTGCTAAATAATTATTCTTTTAGGGCATATTGTAAAGGCAGGCATTTTCCCCTGAATATATTTTGCTGATGGAGAGCACTTTCCATGCTCTCTCCAGATGATTCCTTTGTTACTATTTCTGTTTAAAGCCTTGTTACCTTTGCTCCTTGTTCTACTGTACCTCATTGTTTCCATGGCAACAAGACAGAATGAGGAGGTGGGTAGCAACTGGCTCTTGAGAGGATGGAAATGCAATGGAAAGTTCCACCTGAAATAACAACATGCAAATCACTTTAGCGTATGATAAACAACAAAGAAAGTGATACTTTTTTGGGGGAAGACAGCTTATTTGGTTTTTGGAATGTGCTCATTTTTCTGACAGCTTCTCTTTCTTGTTATCTTTCTTGCCTTCCTTTTTTTTTTTTTGAGACCAAAATAAAATCATTAAAGGACAAAAAAAATTCAACCTGACATTGCATGTGACTCAATGGCAGATGTAGTGGTTTGTGCTTCCAGAGATAGCTCCTGAGCAGAACACTTAAAAAGATTTTTAATTGGGAAGTGAGTATGACTCTTGATTGAGCTACCTTTCGTTGTCAGGATGTAGCTGTTCAGTTCAGTCACTCAGTTGTGTCTGACTCTTTGTGACCCCATAGACTACAGCACACCAGGCTTCCCTGTCCATCGCCAACTCCCAGAGCCTACACAAAATCATGTCCATTGCGTCAGTGATGCCATCCAATCATCTCATCCTCTGTCATCCCCTTTTCCTCCTGCCTTCAATCTTTCCCAGCATCAGGGTGTTTTCAAATGTAGCTGAAGAATGAGATGTGGCTGAAGAGTGAGATATTCCTCTGTGAGTGAGATTTCCCCAACTGTTTTGCTCTCAAGAACTTCTTATTATTTTTCCTTACATCTTTTGAAAAGATTTTTAACATATGCATATAATATGGAAGTTTCTATACTCACCTACATGGTCTTAACTAAGAGAAATGTAAATTTCCTTCTCGAAATATAAGAATCTCTTTTTGGAATATTGAAAACAGCTTTCGAAATAGAGTTCCCCTGAAAGGAAATTGTTGCTATTTTGAGGTGGTCAGCAGAATAGAGTGAGCAACATAGATATTTTATGTAAAAAAAACAAAAACAAAAATGAACTATCAGATCAGATCAGTCGCTCAGTCGTGTCCGACTCTTTGCGACCCCATGAATCGCAGCACGCCAGGCCTCCCTGTCCATCATCAACTCCCGGAGTTCACTCAGACTCACGTCCATCGAGTCAGTGATGCCATCCAGCCATCTCATCCTCTGTCGTCCCCTTCTCCTCTTGCCCCCAATCCCTCCCAGCATCAGAGTCTTTTCCAATGAGTCAACTCTTCACATGAGGTGGCCAAAGTACTGGAGTTTCAGCTTTAGCATCATTCCTTCCGAAGAAATCCCAGGGCTGATGTCCTTCAGAATGGACTGGTTGGATCTCCTTGCAGTCCAAGGGACTCTCAAGAGTCTTCTCCAACACCACAGTTCAAAAGCATCAATTCTTCGGTGCTCAGCCTTCTTCACAGTCCAACTATAGGGTTGTTTAAATATCCCTTCCTGTACAACAAAAAACTCAGTGTAAACACTGCTTATATCTTGTGTGTGTTAGTTGCTCAGTCATGTCTGACTCTTTGCGACCCCATGGACTCTAGCCTGCCAGAGTCCTCTGTCCATGGGATTTTCCAGGCAAGAATGCTGGAGTGGGTTGCCTTTTCCTACTCCAGGGGCTCCTTCAAACCCAGGGATAGAACCTAGGTCTCCTGAATTGCAGGCAGACTCTTCAGTGTCTGAGCCATATCTTATGGAAGTAAATAAAAATATAGAAGTGGTGTTCTGGTAAAGTTGGGGGAAATGCTTGTATCACATGGAGGCTAAGTAATGTCATTCTTCAGTGCTCTTCATTGCTTTTATTTACGGGCACTGCTCTGAGACAGTTTTTCTCTAGGTTCAGATTTTCAAGCAGTCTGCAATCAGAGAGTATATTTTCAAAACCCCTGAATGGTAATAATTAAGCGCCGTAACACCTCCTTTTATGCAACATATAGTGCAACTATCACATGTCAGCTGAATTCTCTCAAGTCACACCCTGTCTTTGAGTATCTTCACACACACCTTCTCCTGGGATCATGCCTGCATGTGGGAGTCCCATTCATAAAGCGCAGAGTCTTTGCTTCAAAGCTGCTGTATTTAATGAGATCAATGGCCAGGTCTCTAGATGAAGTCCTCTGGCCAACTTCTTCAGAATAGCCTGGAGTGCCTGTTAAAAATGCAGAGACCCAAATCCAGACCCACTGATCCATTTCTGGAGGTGAGATGTATAATCTGAATTTCAAGTAGGCTCCTTTTCAGCTAGAGAAGGTTGAGGATGGGGGCTGTCCCTGGTGCTAAAAAGCCTCCAGGTCCCCATAGGCATCAGCCACCCTAATACCTGTTCTTCTCTTTCCTTGATCACTCCAGCACCTCCCAGGCCCTGAACCTGACTCCCACCAGGCTTTAAACCCTTCTGGGTGCTCCTTGTAATTTTTCCTTAAAGTCTTTTGAGAAATGATCTCATTTGTAAAGCCTGGATTTTAGGAGTGGGTGTATATTGCTGAGTAGGTAGGGGTGAGGTGAGGGAGTTGAAGAGTTTTGTCCCTATGTCCTAAGAGCTCTGCCCTCATAGGATGAACTTGATCGCATTAGTTCTTTCTAGGGGTGGGAGATGGGGGTAGGGGTGGGAGATATTCAGTGCAAGGCCTTGTAGAAAAACATCTCCATTGAGTGAGATGGACACCCACATCGATATAATTTGGGAGCCATACGGTTCTTTCTCCAATAGTTTGGTTCAGGACCATAAGAATCTTAGCTTATTCTTCCTGAAAGTGAAAGTTGCTCAGTTGTGTCCAACTCTTTGTGACCCCATGGACTATACAGTCCATGGAATTTTCCAGGCCAGAATACTGGAGTGAGTAGCCTTTCCCTTCTCCAAGGAGTCTTCCCAACTCACGGATCAAACCCAGGTCTCCTGCATTGTAGTGGGATTCTTTACCAACTGAGCTAATAATAAACTAAATTGTGGATCAAATGACCTAGAATCACTGTTTGTTTTTTTTTCCAATTGAGGTAAACTTGATATACAATACTATGTAAGTTACAGGTGTGTAATATAGTGATTCACAATTTTTGAAGGTTATATTCCACTTATAGTTATTATAAAATATCTGCTGTATTCCCTGTGTTATATGATATATCATTGTAGCTTATTTTATACCTAATAGCTTATACCTCTTAGAACCCTACCCCTGTATTGCCCCTCCTTCCTCATTTGGGATTTTAAAAATATATATTCATTGACAATTCACAAGTGGATAATTTTGAGCTCACTTGAAAGGGGCTTTGATTCCAATTTAACGAATGGATGTATCTGAGGTAATAAGAGAGGAGTAGAGGGAAGAACAATCCATCTGGAACTGGTAGGCAGTTCTAAACCTAGGTCCACCTCTTATTAGTAGAATCTCAGGAGAGGCCCATTGTCTGCAGAGTGGCCTGTGGGGGTGTGGAGATGTCACCTGAGTTTGGGATATGGCTGTATGGTCACCATCACTATGTCCTCCAGGATGGGGCTGGCCCTGGACTCCTAATCCTGGTGCCTGGAGTGATACTGAGTAAATCACAAGCTCTCTCCTAGGTTAGAAAACTTGTCCCCTCCCTTCTGTGTGTTCCCCATCATCCTGTGCCAATACTGAAATTGCTCTGGGGAATGCAGGGCCACACCAGCTCTGACAGCCCTGGTAATAGCAGCTTCTCGCCTGGACTGCTTGACACCGAGCAGAGGTAACACCTTGTAGGAGGGGACATAGTTGCCTACAAGGAGGGAACTATGACTGGAATATAGGGGTCAGGAAAGGCCCAGGGTGGAGGACTAATTACAGCCGTATCTGGATAGACCTGTCAGATCAGATCAGTCGCTCAGTCGTGTCCGACTCCTTTCGACCCCATGAATTGCAGCATGCCAGGCCTCCCTGTCCATCACCAACACCCGGAGTTCACCCAGACTCACGTCCATCGAGTCAGTGATGCCATCCAGCCATCTCATCCTCTGTCGTCCCCTTCTCCTCCTGCCCCCAATCCCTCCCAGCATCAGAGTCTTTTCCAATGAGTCAACTCTTCACATGAGGTGGCCAAAGTACTGGAGTTTCAGCTTTAGCATCATTCCTTCCGAAGAAATCCCAGGGCTGATCTCCTTCAGAATGGACTGGTTGGATCTCCTTGCAGTCCAAGGGACTCTCAAGAGTCTTCTCCAACATCACAGTTCAAAAGCATCAATTCTTCGGTGCTCAGCCTTCATCACAGTCCAACTCTCACATCCCTACATGACCACAGGAAAAACCATAGCCTTGACTAGACGAAACTTTGTTGGCAAAGTAATGTCTCTGCTTTTGAATAGGCTATCTAGGTTGGTCATGACTTTCCTTCCAAGGAGTAAGCGTCTTTTAATGTTATAGCTGCAGTCACCATCTGCAGTGATTTTGGAGCCCCCCAAAATAAAGTCTGACACTGTTTCCACTGTTTCCCCATCTATTTCCCATTAAGTGATGGGACCGGATGCCATGATCTTCGTTTTCTGAATGTTGAGCTTTAAGCCAACTTTTTCACTCTCCACTTTCACTTTCATCAAGAGGCTTTTTAGTTCCTCTTCACTTTCTGCCATCAGGGTGGTGTCATCTGCATATCTGAGGTTATTGATATTTCTCCCAGCAATCTTGATTCCAGCTTGTGTTTCTTCCAGTCCAGCGTTTCTCATGATGTACTCTGCGTATAAGTTAAGTAAGCAGGGTGACAATATACAGCCTTGACGAACTCCTTTTCCTATTTGGAACCAGTCTGTTGTTCCATGTCCAGTTCTAACTGTTGCTTCCTGACCTGCATACAGATTTCTCAAGAGGCAGGTCAGGTGGTCTGGTATTCCCATCTCTT
>NW_011494901.1:2032148-2032859 GCF_000754665.1 Bison bison bison
AGATGTTGGCAATTTGATCTCTGGTTCCTCTGCCTTTTCTAAAACCAGCTTGAACATCTGGAAGTTCATGGTTCACGTATTGCTGAAGCCTGGCTTGGAGAATTTTGAGCATTATTTTAATAGCCTGAGAGATGAGTGCAATTGTGCAGTAGTTTGAGCATTCTTAGGCATTGCCTTTCTTTGGGATTGGAATGAAAACTGACCTTTTCCAGTCCCGTGGCCACTGCTGAGTTTTCCAAATTTGCTGGCATATTGAGTATAGCACTTTCACAGCATCATCTTTCGGGATTTGAAATAGCTCTACTGGAATTCCATCACCTCCACTAGCTTTGTTTGTAGTGATGCTTTCTAAGGCCCACTTGACTTCAAATTCCAAGATGTCTGGCTCTAGGTCAGTGACCACACCATTGTGATTATCTTGGTCATGAAGATCTTTTTTGTGCAGTTCTTCTGTGTATTCTTGCCATCTCTTCTTAATATCTTCTGCTTCTGTTAGGTCCATACCATTTCTGTCCTTTATTGAGCCCATCTTTGCATGAAATGTTGTTGACATTCTAGGAATCAACGAACTGAAATGGACTGGAATGGGTGAATTTAACTCAGATGACCATTATATCTACTACTGAGGGCAGGAATCCCTCAGAAGAAATGGAGTAGCCATCATGGTCAACAAAAGAGTCCAAAATGCAGTACTTGGATGCAATCTCAAAA
>NW_011494901.1:2033216-2039511 GCF_000754665.1 Bison bison bison
AAAAGAGTCCAAAATGCAGTACTTGGATGCAATCTCAAAAACGACAGAGTGATCTCTGTTCATTTCCAAGGCAAACCATTCAATATCACAGTAATCCACGTCTATGCCCCAACCAGTAACGCTGAAGAAGCTGAAGTTGAACGGTTCTATAAAGACCTACAAGAACTTTTAGAACTAACACCCAAAAAAGATGTCCTTTTCATTATAGGGGACTGGAATGCAAAAGTAGGAAGTCAAGAAACACCTGGAGTAACAGGCAAATTTGGCCTTGGAATACAGAATGAAGCAGGGCAAAGACTAGTAGAGTTTTGCCAAGAAAATGCACCGGTCATAGCAAACACCCTCTTCCAACAACACAAGAGAAGACTCTACACATGGACATCACCAGATGGTCAACACCGAAATCAGATTGATTATATTCTTTGCAGCCAAAGATGGAGAAGCTCTATACAGTCAGCAAAAACAAGACCAGGAGCTGACTGTGGCTCAGACCATGAACTCCTTACTGCCAAATTCAGACTTAAATTGAAGAAAGTAGGGAAACCCACTAGACCATTCAGGTATGACCTAAATCAAATCCCTTATGATTATACAGTGGAAGTGAGAAATAGATTTAAGGGCCTAGATCTGATAGATAGAGTGCCTGATGAACTATGGACTGAGGTTCGTGACATTGTACAGGAGACAGGGATCAAGACCATCCCCATGGAAAAGAAATGCAAAAAAGCAAAATGGCTGTTTGGGGAGGCCTTACAAATAGCTATGAAAAGAAAAGAAGCGAAAAGCAAAGGAGAAAAGGAAAGATATAAACATCTGAATGCAGAGTTCCAAAGAATAGCAAGAAGAGATAAGAAAGCCTTCTTCAGTGATCAATGCAAAGAAATAGAGGAAAACAACAGAATGGGAAAGACTAGAGATCTCTTCAAGAAAATCAGAGATACCAAAGGAACGTTTCATGCAAAGATGGGCTCGATAAAGGCCAGAAATGGTAGACCTGTCCGGGGAGTGTAATTTCCTCGGTTCTGTCTCATCACAACAAAGATTTGAAGCAACAGTCACTGAAGCCCTTGGCGCATCACAGCTCTTGGACAGTCCATGTTATACTTCTCTGACACATCAGTTTTATTTAGAAAATAAAGGAAAATACATCCTTGAGGCATGAGGGCATGCCGACCCAAAAGACACAAAGAGAGAGAAAAAAGAGCAGAGGGCTCGTGGGAGAGAGCCCTCCACCCCGGCCCTTTGGCTCCTCTTTTTATGTTTTTCGCTTGCCCTGGGCCTGCCTTTGTAAATTGGGCTAGCCAGGAGTGCTGTTTGTCCCACCTGAGGTCCTCACTCCAGTCTTTGTTCTATTTTCCAGGGCTTTTCCCTTCCTTGTCTCTTAGGCACTGCCATTCTGGACTCTGAGGGATTGGGGGCAGGAGGAGAAGGGGACGACAGAAGATGAGATGGCTGGATGGCATCACAGACTCGATGGACATGAGTTCCGGTGAACTCCGGGTGTTGGTGATGGACAGGGAGGCCTGGCGTGCTGCAATTCATGGGGTTGCAAAGAGTCGGACACGACTGAGTGACTGAACTGAACTGAACTGAACTGATTCTGGACTCCTGTTTCCTACTGTAACACCTAACCGACCCAGGGGCAATCGGAGAGCCTGGGGCCTGGGGAAATGGGGAAGGACATGTGGAAAATGTGAGAAGTAAAAATGAGGGACGAGAAGTTATTAATAGTCATCCTGTCATTTGTAAATGATTTACAGCTTTCATATTCCTGAGCTCTTTTGAGCCTTCTGAGAACGCTCAAGATGTAGGTAGGGGTGGGTCTTATTCCCAGTTTACGCACGAAGATACTAAGTCACAGAGAGGTAGTGCCTTGCTCAAGGCCAGCTGGGACCAGAACACAGGTCTTTTGTCTCTTGTTCGGCTCTTCTATTTCTCCTGGTTCCACACTATTGACCACTAGACAGAGAGTAACCCCAGACTAGCTCTGCCTACTTCATAATTCTGCCCAGAGTCAGCCGAGTAGGGAATAAGTAATCAGAATAGGAGGCATATCTAGGAGATTGAACTTTCCCCCAAGGTTGACTTATAGTAAATGGATGTCCATGACCAGTGGTGTTTCATTAGGCTGAGCTGCATAATGGGTCTTTAATGTGGGTAAGACAAGACCACCCAACTCACTTTTAACTGATGAAGCTGAAACCAGATCGGTAGAGGTGAAAGGCTTATGCATTAGCCCTGGGATAATAGATTTCCAGATGGCTGGAATCGGACCTCTGTCTCTGCCTTTGGCCAGTGATATTGACCAATAAACTGCTTTATGTCAATAGATCAGGGTTATAGTATAAGTGAATGTTACATGTAGATAATAGCCTTTATTCAGGGTCTTTTGTAACTACTTAATGTACAGTCTTAAGACTCAGAGGGGAAATGTTCTGAGAAACCTCTTTGAAAGTCTTTTACATGATGCATTTTGTAAGAGGTAACATATGCTAAAATCAAGCAAGGTGTACTAGTAAGAAGGAAAGAGGGAAGGGCACTTGTGAACGGTTTGAATGGTGCTTGTTGCAAATAGCCTCGCCTTTCCCAGCGTCTTCTCCACAGAGGTAATTTTACTTTATTTTATTTTTTTAAATTTTATTTTTAAACTTCACAAAATTGTATTAGTTTTGCCAAATATCAAAATGAATCCGCCACAGGTATACATGTGTTCCCCATCCTGAACCCTCCTCCCTCCTCCCTCCCCATACCATCCCTCTGGGTCATCCCAGTGCACTAGCCCCAAGCATCCAGTATCATGCATCAAACCTGGACTGGCAACTCGTTTCATACATGATATTATACATGTTTCAATGCCATTCTCCCAAATCTTCCCACCCTCTCCCTCTGCAACAGAGTCCATAAGACTGTTCTATACATCAGTGTCTCTTTTGCTGTCTCGTACACAGGGTTATTGTTAGCATCTTTCTAAATTCCATATATATGCGTTAGTATACTGTAAAGCCGTGTTATGAGCGACACACAGAAAGGTAGAAGACTCTCGAGGTAGCTGTCATTTTCCTCCTAGAGAAACACAATCATTTTCCAGCCTGCTTTATATAAATGTAAATGTGTGTCTCTGAGAAGGTTATTCTCCCCGGTGAATTAATGCAGTCCATCTGAAAAGGGGCAACGAATGGGCTACATGTAAATTATGACTTCCTGGGATGTTTCTTTGACATTCGGTTGAAAGAGACGGATCTGGTTGAGGTCGGTAATTGCGCCTCTTTCCCTCTGGGCTGTAAGTGTATTTGCATGGGAGGGAAGTGAATTTGCCTGGGAGGGAAGGTGCAGGGGAGAGGGCCCTCAGCACCGTAGGTGAGCAGGTGACCTCTTGCAGCGATGGCTTTTTAAAGTTGCTTTGAATGGTCTGAGGAGAAAAATGGTCTAAAAAGTATTGGTGGAGTTTAGGCACTGAATTTAATGTCCCCTTCACGTTCTGAATATGGCACACTATTGTGAGAAATAACCCCCAATGTGAATAGGGTTGGAAATGAAGGTAGGGCTCTGAGGAAGAAGCCAGCTGGGCTGAATGGTGATGCAAAGAGCCCTCAAGGCAGAAAAATGCAAAGTACATCCTGGATATTTGTGTGTTTGCTGGTGAGCTTGCAGAGATGTAAGAGATTTCTACCAGTTAAGTCTGCAGCAAAAATCAGAATTTAGGAGGAAATGTGAGAAATCAAACACACTTTTAGATTTTCCAGGAAGATAGAGGGGGACAGAATTGCCTGTCTCTCTCCTCCCAATATTTGCCATGCTGATCTGAAGAATAACATCATTGATTTAAAATGAGGGTGAAAGAAAATCTTCAATCCTTTTATTGAAGAGAGTAGTTCCTGATTTCATAGTTTTTCCTTGTTTACAGGTTGCAGCCAGAGTCACACACGATGTTCTGCTTATACAATGAAATGGCGCCAAAATACTCCAATTAACTTTGCCTACTTTCTTTTTGATTTTGTTCTCTGTATAATTTAGGCAAAGGCAAGGTATGCAGTTAGGGATGTTCTTTTCTCTTAGTTTCTATTCCTAATTATAAAAGGACATGGCATCGTTTATTCCTGCTTCCTGTGTGCCTTGCGCTGTTCTGAGTGCTTGCCTAGGTTTATCTCGCAGGAGCCTATGAGATAGTGCCTTGGACCAGCTCTTGAGGCAGAAAGTAGGTGTGAGGAGTAAGTTTATGGCGAATGCTCTTGAGATCGACACCTATGGGCTGAAGTGGAGGACTGCAGGAGAGGGAGGAGCCGCCCTGCCCGGAAGCTGCAGCAGAAGACTCTGCAGACTGGGAGAGTCTGCCCACTGGGAACCAGGAAGGCCTTTCAGCTCTGTTCCATCTTTAGGCAAGGGGACTAGACTTTTACACCCCTTGCCTCCCTATTCACTCCTTTCCCACCTGCCCATGGTCAGTGGATGTCAGATGCCCCCAGGAAGGGGTGTGACCCCGGGCAAGGCCATCCTTCAACAGCTGAGATGCATTTTGATGCTGTTAATATCCCTAGCAGTTGGGGATGGACTGCTTGTGTACTGAAGTGGGGCCATCTGGGGACCCCACCACAGCAGTCAGCACAGATATTAGTCCCCTTTTTAAGAATTAATGATTTGCCCAAGGTCACACAGCAGTGTGGAGGGCCAGGATGAACCCTGCATGGTCTGATCCAGGACCCACACTCTGAATTACCATTTGGCTTCTCCTCAAAATTATATATGTAAACTAGTAAGTGAATAAGATGCTTTCGAAGAGAAGTACTTGAAGCTCTGAAGAAAATAAAAGGGAGCGTATTGATACGAAGTTAATATGCTGATGGCACGTCTACTCCCTGAGAAGCCCAGGGGGCTCAGTGGTAAAGAATCTGCCTGCCAATACAAGAGATGCAGGAGACACAAGTTCGATCCCTTGGTTGGGTAGATCCCCTGGAGAAGGAAATGGTAACCCATTCCAGTATTCTTGCCCAGAAAATCTCATTGGCAGAGGAGCCAGGGGGTGGCAAAGAGTAGGACACGCCTGAGTGACTGAGCATGCATGCACTACTTCCTGGTATCATCAGCTGTTTCACCCTATGTGGGGCAGTGACTGCCAGTCAACCATTCTTCTTTCTGGCACACAGCCAGTTGGCATTATCTGGTTTCCCTTTTGGTGATGTGGGCCACCTCCCAGCCTGACCAATAGATTCTCTAGATCGTATGCTTCTTCCCCAGACCTGGGGGCTGCAGTGGCCAGGGCAGCCTGGGAAGCTGCTGTCGAAGACAGCAGAGCTGCCACAGGCCTGGGTCTCTCAGGTGCCAGTGGGTCAGAGACCAGCTGCCCTGGAGCCTTCATCCTGGTTGTTAGTGACATGAGTGAGAAATAAACGCATTCTTTGCTGCTGTTGTTCAGTTGCCAAGCCATTTCCAACTCTTTGCGACCCCGTGGCGTGCAGTATGCCAGCCTTCCCTGCCCTCCCTCACCATCTCCCAGGGTTTGTCCAAGAAGCTTATTCTTTAAGCTCTGAAGTTTTAGGGGGTAGATATTTGTTATTGGAGCTTATTTTACTCTCATGAGTACAGTGTAGAAATTTATATAAAATGCTTTAGGATAAACAGTATAGTCAACGGGTAGTTATTATTGGGGTGGAATGATGGTTAGTTTTGTGTGCCGACTTGGCTGTGACACAGTGCACAGATATTTGGTCAACTGTTAGTCTGGATGTTTCTGTGAAGGTAATTTTTTTTTTTTTTGAATGAGATTGACATTTAACTTGGTGGAGCCTGAGTAAAGCAGATTCCCCTCTGTGATGTGGGCGGACCTCATTTGGTTAGTTGAAAGCCTTAATATAAGAACAGAGATTGAACTCCCCCGAGGAAGAAGGAATTCAGCCAGCGGTCTGCCTTGCAGCTTCCACTGCAACTTCTGCGCTTCCTGGTTCCCTAGCAGACTGCCTTTGGACTTGAACTCCACTCTGTCATAAGTCTCTAGCCTACCCCAGCAGAATTTGGACTCGCCAAGCCTCCATAATCATGTGAGCCAATTCCTTAAAATAAACCTCTTTACTTATATGCAGAGTATATCATGAGAAATGCTGGGCTGGAAGAAGAACAAGCTGGAATCAAGACTGTGGGGAGAAATATCAATAACCCTAGATATGCAGATGACACCACCCTTATGGCAGAAAGTGAAGAGGAACTAAAAAGCCTCTTGATGAAAGTGAAAGAGGAGAGTGAAAAAATTGGCTTAAAGCTCAACATTCAGAAAACTAAGATCATGGCATCTGGTCCCATCACT
>NW_011494901.1:2039611-2043065 GCF_000754665.1 Bison bison bison
TATTTTTTGGGGGCTCCAAAATCACTGCAGATGGTGATTGCAGCCATGAAATTAAAAGACGCTTACTCCTTGGAAGGAAAGTTATGACCAACCTAGACAGCATATTGAAAAGCAGAGACATTACTTTGCCAACAAAGGTCCGTCTAGTCAAGGCTATGGTTTTTCCAGTGGTCATGTATGGATGTGAGAGTTGGACTGTGAAGAAAGCTGAGTGCTAAAGAATTGATGCTTTTGAACTGTGGTGCTGGAGAAGACTCTTGCGAGTCCCTTGGACTGTAAAGAGATCCAACCAGTCCATCCTAAAGGAGACCAGTCCTGGTGTTCATTGGAAGGACTGATGCTGAAGCTGAAACTCCAATACTTTGGCCACCTGATGTGAAGAGTTGACTCATTGGAAAAAACCCCGATGCTGGGAGGGATTGGGGGCAGGAGGAGAAGGGGAAGACAGAGGATGAGATGGTTGGATGGTGTCACTGACTCGATGGACATGAGTTTGGGTAAACTCCGGGAGTTGGTGATGCACAGGGAGGCCTGGCATGCTGCGATTCATGGGGTCACAAAGAGTCAGACATGACTGTGCGACTGAACTGAACTGAAGTGATACATACATCTGTTAGTTCTGTTTGTCTAAACAACACTGATGATGTAAGTAGTTGTTAGCATTTGAAGCACTCAGATGAAGAATCTCTACTTCAGAGATGGCTGTGGAGTCTTCATATATCATTATAGAAATCTGCTGCAAGAAGTTTGTTAATTAACATAAAGAAGGTTTGAAATACATTTAAAAACATTGGTGTAATGGATTGTATTCAAGATGCATGGCTGGCTCAAAAGATTCTTAAGTCCCCATCAGCTTTGCAAGAATGAGATAGAAGAATCTGTCAAGACCAATAGCCATAGGCCTAGAGCTCTATTGGGTTGGACCACGTGCTTCACAGAGCACTGTACATCCTGTCCCGTCAGGGGTCTAGCTAACTCTGCTGCTAGTTTCTTTGCAGGAGACCCCAGTTCGATTCCTGGGTTGAGAAGATCCCCTGGAGAAGGGATAGGCTACCCACTCCAATATTCTTGGGCTTCCCTTGTGGCTTAGAAGGTAAAGAATCCACTTGCAATGCTGGAGACCTGGGTTCGAAAACTAGGTTGGAAAGATCCCCTGGAGGAGGGCATGGCAACCCACTCCAGTATTCTTGCCTGGAGAGTCCCCAAGGGCAGAGGAGCCTGGTGGGCTACAGTCCACGGGATTGCAAAGAGTCAGACAGGACTGAGTGACTAAGCACATCTGTGAGTGAATTTGGAAAAAACTACACAAACCCTTGTGCTAGTCTTTTGTGTGCATTGGTGTGTAGTAAGAGAAAGGAGAGGTGGACAAGGCTGTCAGTTTTTATATTAAATATTCTAGTTGCTTCTTAGCTTTTCTTACTGGTTTTGATGCACATCTTTAAAACCACCCTCAACCATTCCAGTGAGACGGCCCCTTTCTTTGCCACAGTGAGCTTGATCGCAGCATACCTTCTGTCACATTAGCTATTTTGGTTGCTACCAATGCTCAGATACCCTTTCACAGTTTCCCTGGAAAACTGAGGGTGTATGGCATCTAAATATTAATAAGTGGTATGTCATTGTATTTAGAAAGCTGTCCTCTCTCTTCCTGCAAAAATGGTTATATTAAAATATTATGCTCTTGGATTGACATTGCTGAAGTGTGATGGGCTCATTTATATTCATGGAGAGCTTCAAAACAAGTATCCTAGTCTGCAGATTTTTCTAATTAAATAGCTGGAAAAACCATCTACCACTGTCTCATTTCAACCTTCAGTAGCTGCTTATTTCCTCTTCTTTTTAATGCATAAATAAACTCAGACTTTATTTATATTTTCCCTTTGACTTTTCTTCACTCATAAATACTACCTTGACGTTTTTTGCACGAGTTCATTTATAAGAAGTTTATTATGTTACCTGTCTGATGCAGCGTTAAAAGGCAAATTGCTGTAATTCCCCGTTATTAAGGAATTATTATTAATAAATACTGTGATGTCTTGCTACAAAACATTAAAGCATATAATTTTCTCCTCTGTGTTAATCTTCATTACATACCAAATGTGAAGCTTCATTGTTATTTGGTGGTGGTATTTAGGAACATTCTCTCAAAAGCACAACAGTGCTGGGGAATTGTTGCCTCTGGAGTTAATAGAAGCTACTTATTATCTGTTCAGCCCTAGAGAATCTAATTTTTAAATCTGTAATATGAGAACTTTTAGGGGGTGGGGAACAGAATTCATGTGGTTGTAAGGATCAGGGAGCTGGAAAAAAGGGGAGATTTTTCTAAAAATATAATATCAATTGATCATTAATTGACTGATTAAAAATTTTTGAACACTAATATAACCCAAGCAAGCATGTGTGCGCATGTACGTACACACTCAGATATTCATATCTCAGTGCTATTCTGAACTTTATTTAACCATCCTTTTGTTTTTAAATTGTTCTCAGTTGTTCTAATTATAAATAATGTTACAGTAACTTCTTTAATACATAAATCCTCCCAAATATGTGATTATTTCACTAGAGAAGATTCTTGGAAGTAAAAATTACTGGGTCAAAGAATGTGGACTTAAATATTTAATGCATGTATTTCATAAATTCTGCTTTCCTAAAAGATAACCCAATTTACCTTCCTAACTAGGAGTGTGGAGAACAGCCATCTCTCCACACTCTTACCAGTACCTAATAGTAGCATCTCATTGTTGTTTTCATTGCATATCTGTGGTTATTAGTAACTAGTAAGGCTAAACATATTTTCTAATGATTTATTAACCAGTTCCAATTTTCTGAGAGTTGTCTAATTGCGTATGCCTATGTCTGCCAATGCAGGAGACATAAGAGGCCCAGGTTCAATCTCTGGGTTGGGAAGATCCCTCGAGGAGAGCGTGGCAACCCACTCCAGTGTTCCTGGAGAATCCCATGGACAGAGGAGCCTGGTAGGCTACAGTCCATAGGGTCACAAAGAGTCAGACATGACTGAAGTGACTTAGCACACACGCATCTTTATAGTAGATGTTAACAATTTGTCTTAATTTATAGCAATAGCTTACATGTGAAAATATTCAACCTTTATTATATTGTTTGCAAATACATTTCCCATCATTTACATATGAAAAATATTAAATTTTTATTCAGTTCAGTTCAGATCAGTCGCTCAGTCGTGTCCAACTCTTTGCGACCTCATGAATCGCAGCACACCAGGCCTCCCTGTCCATCACCAACTCCTGGAGTTCACCCGGACTCACGTCCATCGAGTCAGTGATGCCATCCAGCCATCTCATCCTCTGTCGTCCCCTTCTCCTGCTCCCAATCCCTCCCAGCATCGGGGTCTTTTCCAATGAGTCAACTCTTTGCATGAAGTGGCCAAAGTACTGGAGTTTTAGCTTTAGCATCAGTCCTTCCAAAGAAATCC
>NW_011494901.1:2043165-2056140 GCF_000754665.1 Bison bison bison
ACTCTCATATCCATACATGACCACAGGAAAAACCATAGCCTTGACTAGACGGACCTTTGTTGGCAAAGTAATGTCTCTGCTTTTGAATATGCTATCTAGGTCATAACTTTCCTTCCAAGGAGTAAGCATCTTTGAATTTCATGGCTGCAATCACCATCTGCAGTGATTTTGGAGCCCCAAAAAATAAAGTCTGACACTGTTTCCACTGTTTCCCCATCTATTTCCCATGAAGTGATGGGACTGGATGCCATGATCTTAGTTTTCTGAATGTTGAGCTTTGAGCCAACTTTTTCACTCTCCACTTTCACTTTCATCAAGAGGCTTTTTAGTTCCTCTTCACTTTTTCCTATCATTTGATTTCACCATTTTCTGGTGAACAGATGTTTACATTATTTTATGTGGACAAATATAAATATATATTTATTAAATATGGGTGGTGGATATGTGGGCATTCAATATATATATTTTTCTATCTTACGATGATTCTTAGATAAAGCAAATTTAAAGTCATACCTGCTCATTAAAGATTTCTTTCATTTTATTTCAACTTAGAAAACCCTCCCATTTTCCCTAGCTCTGTTTCATGAAGAATTAGTTTCTTTCCCTTTGGTTTGTTTCGTATAGTGCTGTCATTGTTAACTTGTCTATTTTTCTACTAGATGGTGTTCCCGTACGTCTGAGTGTTCAATGTCTGGTTGGTCTCATTAAACACTTACTGAATAGAGGGAAGGACAGCCTCTGGAGGAGGAAAGGCTATGAGAAATATATGCAGTCCAAGTGGTGACACTGCCTTCTCATCCTGAGGCTGTGGGGATTACAGATCTTCAAAACAGGAAGCTCTTGGCAGAAATGACTTCACACAGATTTCATGCTGTGGGCATGCTGAGTCGGTTGGAATATTTGAAATCCCATCATGAATTCATGTCAGCCTTCCTCCACATATACCCCTCTCCCAGGAGGGTATTTTTTTTTTTTAATGTATTTGTTTATTTATTTGGCTGTGCTGAGTATTCACTGAGGCATTTGGGATCTTTTGTTATGGCATACAGAATCTTTAGTTGCTGTGTGGGATCCAGTTTCCTGTCCAGGGATTGAACCCGGGTTTTCTGCATTGGGAATGTGGAATCTTAGCCACTGAACCATGAGGAAAGTCCCTCCCAGGATGTTTAAACACCATATGCACCTTCATCGATGATGTTAGAGAGATCAAGAGTAAGGAAGAGACATGCCACGCTGGATCCTCCCGTCACCAACAGCACTTAATGGCAGAGCTGAATTGTACAGCGTGACATAATATTTGGTGTTAATAAAAGCTCTGGAGTTAGTCTTGTCTTCTAAAAAGAAGCCAGCTTCTTAAAAGACCTGTGTTATTTGTGCCTTATTTCCTACAGTCTCCAGAAAATTGCTGAACATCTATTAGATGCTCAGTGAGTTCCAAGGGGTTCTAATTTCCTTTTCCTTTGCAGATTGCTATTCTTAGCACTTTTATATACAACAGGAGGACTTTATTTTTTTAGTCTTCCAGGATTTTCATTTTTAACCAAATGTGTTTTTTTTTTATATATTCCAGGCTAAGAATAAATATTCTAAATGTAATGTTAAATCCCAATTGAATACATAGGCTATTTTTTTCAAAGCCTCAATTTGGATTCTTATTTCAGCTCGCGGTTCCCTTGTTATTTTATGTCATAGCCAGATAGGAGTTGTCCAGAAGGTTCTTCTCTCATCTAACTGTAGCCCTGTTTCTCCCTTAAATCCATGGAGTAGCTTGTTAGATGAGGCATCTTGCTCTCTTTATCTGCTTCAGACTGAAGGCAGAGAGTAGAGCATCCAGGAAAGACTAGAAAAGAAAAATTAGTTGACCCAGCATGAGTGGAGCAATTTGGTGAAGAAGAGTCAAATTGAAATGACACTCTGGTATCTGAGAGTGTTGAGCTGTCATCATTAAGAGGTCAGAGCTACAAGGGTCAGAAGTTCTAGGCAGCACAAAGGAGTTGTTTGAAAGCAACTTCTACTGGGAAATCAACCACTGGCTATGTTGGATGCTTACATGATGAAAAAAGAAAGGTGGAATGTAGCATGTTTGAAGGTGAGGTCCCTATGGAGACTTCCCGATGTTACCTCTTCATACCCATACAGCTATGTACTTCTAACCATTGTTGTTTTTTGGCTTTTCTAGTTTCAGCCTTAGGTATCTCTTCTCATAGTTTTGCTAGAATTTTCCCCCAATTTTTAAAAATTGTGTTAGAATAACCATAATGTAAAATTTACCGTATTCACTGTTTTAAAGTGTGCTGTTTCATGGTATTAAGTACATTAATAGTGTTAGTTTCTCAGTCATATACAACTCTTTGGACCCCATGGATTGTAGCCCACCAGGCTCCTCTGTCCATGTGATTTCCCAGGCAAGAATACTGAAGTGGATTGCCATTTCCTTCTCCAGGGAATCTTCCCAACCCAGGGATTGAACCCCGGTCTCCCACATTGCAGGCAGATTCTTTACCATCTGAGCCAAGTATATTCACTGTTTTGCTGAATTTTCAACACCAGAATTTTCAAGATTTCCTCCCTCAGGCCCATGAGGCCACCAGGGCAAGTGGATTGGCACCTGGAATTGTATGAATTAGTCTGGAAATTTAAAAATTTGTGTTGTAAAAATTCAGACTGACTTCATTTGGATTGTGGTGGTGGTGGTGATTTAAATGTGAGGCTACAAGGAAAACCTTTATTGTCAAGTGTGACGCTCAGAGAACGTTACTGGTGTGAGAATTCAGATATAAAACTCTTTGGAACTTCTGGAGTGGAACATTCATCCTGTGCTTAAACTGGTTTCCTATGTTGATGCTCATTCCTCTGCTGGGTTCACATACAGCTCTTCTGAGGTATCTCCTAAAGGCAGAGCATGCAAACACCTTGTCCTGTATGTCTTCCATGGTTGTACTAGGGACCAGCTATGGGATTCCAGGAAGGTCTCTTTTCTGTTCTGTGCTATGGTTCATCCTGCAGATAACAGCAGCATTCTGCACATCATGGAGGAGTGCAAGGAGTAATCTGATCTGTATAAGGAGCACCACTGAATCTGTCTTCCTTGGGATTGTCAGATGGGCTAACCCTGATTTGTTCTTTTTTAACAAATTGTGGTGGCACTGTATCTTTGCTGTGGCGCGTGGGTTCTCTAGCTGTGGGGCAAGGGCTTCGTTGCCCTACAGCACGTGGGATCTTAGTTCCCCAGCCAGGGGTTGGACCCACGTCCCTTGCATTGGAAGGTGAATTCTTAGCCACTAGACCACCAGGGAAGTCCCAACCCTGTTTTGTTCTTAAAAAGCATCTTGCCTAGTACTTTCTGGATGGTGTGTGTGTGTGTGAGGGCATTATGAATGTACGTTATTGCTTTGATTAGCCATTCCCCCCTATTTACTCAACAACTAAAACAAGCCCATGTAGTATTAATAAACTAAATGACACTTGCATTTCACTGCTCACTCGGCAGGCATTCTGCTTTGCTCCACATCAATCAAAGAAAAGTGAAAAGTGAAAGTGTTAGTCACTCAGTTGTGTCAGACTGTTTGAGACCCCATGGATTGTAGCCCGCCAGACTTCTCTGTCCATGGATTCTCCAGGGAAGAATACTGGAGTGGGTTGACATACCCTCCTCCAAGGGATCTTCCTGACCCAGAGATCGAACCTGGGTCTCTCACATTGCAGGCAGATCCTTTACCATCTGAGTCACCTTTGCAAATCGTAGGTTTCAACAAATCATTAAGGGGGTATAGATTTCTAGTTTATTATTCTTTTCCTTTTATGTTTTCTATCCCCCTCTTCCTTCTTTCCTCCTTTCTTCCTCTGGTGTAGAATATACAATCTAGTCAACACTTTCTTCCTTTGGTAAAGATCAGTCCACTTTTTGATTGCACCGATTGCACATGTAACTATTTCCTTGCAGGTATATTTATGGAGAAGATCTGGAGAGAGACACTCTGAGTTGCTGTGTTTATTACATTTGATGTACTATAACTAGGAAATCGGGGTTTTGCATTTTAAAAAATATTGCAGTTTGTACTTCATAATATCCTGCACTTAAAGAACATGATTACTGCTAATTATCATTTAGAATATTATTTTTTGCTTGATTAGGGATTTTAACTATGAGTACTCAAATCTAGTGGGTCTTCATTATGCGCAGTACTTTCCATTCCACACTGGCTTAAATATTAATATATGGAAATTTAGCTTCGTTTGCCATACCTTTTGATGTCAGGAGCATAATCAGTGTAATTGGCTTAGATTGTTTTTTCTCCTGTTTGTATTTCATATTATCTAATGTCATTAGTGAGCTGACTACTGAGTGGGTAATCTGCATTTCACAACAGCTTCTTGAGCACATTATTGCCATCGATTTTGATTATTTTAATTTCCCTTCACCCCAGGCAGACCCTCAAGCTGTGCGATATTATTCAAAGAACTGCTTTCTTCCATTCAGTGAGCAGCTCTTCTTTTAAAAAAAATTTTTTTTTATTCAAGTATAGTTGATTTACAATGTTTTATTAATTTCTGCTGTACAGCAAAGTGATTCAGATATATGTGTGCGTGTGTACATTCTTTTTCATATTTTCTTCCAGTCTGTTTCCTGTTTCTGAACACCCATCAGCATTCTAATAAAGGACGATGTTTTTACTTGGTTGGGGGCGGTGTGGGCAGTGGGTAACTTGATTTTCGTAGTCTATGGGTGGGTGGGTAGCTCAAGACTTGTGTGCATTTGTTCTGAGTTGTGGTTAACTTGAGAGCCTCTGGTGCCCAGAGGGAAGCTGGATACCTGGTCTGGTCTGGTGGCATAGTCTGAGCAGGGTGCTCAACAAGCCCAGAACCTTGAGTCTGGAGCCAGGCTCCTCATCCATAGAACTCTGGGAGAGTCTGTTGCTGGTACACGGCAGCCATACCTCTCTTTGCTGTCCCTGAGGCTTGCAAGTTTGTCTTTAGCCCTGGGAAAATGATTGCTGGATGGACATGGGGATTCGAATCCAACTTCCTTTTCGGTTTTTGCATGTATTCCAAAACTAACTGTAAAAAGAACCCCACATTAGAGTCTAAGTTTGGCTATGGTCAGCCACAGAGTCTGCTAACCCTCTGGCTGCGATACTTGTGTGCTGTTAAAATGGTGGTAGTTGTTAAGTCATTTGTTACTGCACAGAATCTTGAATGTTAAGGCTGTAAGGAAATGACCAGTGCCAGTATTCTGCTTCTGTCTTTTTATAGACAAGAAAACAGAAGCTTAGAGGGTGGATGACTGGCTTGAGATGACAAAGATGAGTGGCGGAGCAGAGGGAGAATCCCTCTTTCCTGGGTAGAGCTCCTTTTTATTTTTTCCTGTTTGCCATCTTTTATGGGAACAAGAGGATCATTTGCTGATTTTTAAAAAATTTATTTATTTTAGTTTGCACAGGATTCTTTTCTTTTTAAAAAAAGTATTTATTTTTTATTGGAGGATAATTGCTTCACGATATGGTGTTGGCCTTTGCCATACGTCAGCATGAATCTGCTTCTTGTTTTAATTGAAGTGTAGTTGATTTACAATATTGTGTTCGTTTCAGGTGTACAGCGTAGGGATTCAGATTTTTGTTGCAGGTTACATTCTATTGTAGGTTATTGCAAGGCACTGGCTATGTGCGCTTTAATTCTCAGTGGTCGTTTGTTACCAGATGACCCCGTGTAGCAGCATATTGTCCACACCTGCTAACCACACCATCCGTGTGGGCGATTGGCAGCTGTATATACACACATGTAGTTCAACGTGTTGTTTTGGGGGCAGAGGCTTTTATAAGGCAAACGAGAAGAAGAAAGGAATGGAATTAAAAGAATGTGCGTATGTGTCTACACACACATATACACGCTAAGGGTTCTAGCAGAGTGATTCTGCCCGAATGTGACCTAAGACAGCTTGGGTTAAAGAGTTTTTTTCCTCCTTTTCCCCATTAGGGAAGACTTTTCACTCCTGTTGTGCTGGAGAAATACAGTCATCTGGTGCTAAGTGTTCTGGACTCCTTGGAAGGCACTGCGTCTGGTTAGCACTTTTCTTTACTGTTTGGTTTGACCCGAGGAGCTGGAAGTGGAGGCAGCTTCCTTGGGGAGGGTGGAGGGGGAGAACTGGGTAGGAGTCTTTTGTTTGAAGTTTCTGTAACGATTAGTTTAGGACCCACCAAAATGTAATTCCTCATGAATTTAATTACTGTAGGAATTCTTAATTATCAAAAGGATTTTTAAATGTTTTAATCAAGAAGACTCCAGGGTGAGTATTTCAGGCTATGTGACATCAGTGTCCCTAACTGGCAGTTCCTCTAACAGTTGGTTTAAGTGAATTGGGTATCATCAAAGTTGGTACATAAAATTGATCCAGGCCATATTTTACTGCACATGTCTAGAAACGAGCATCTTAATCCTAAATAATCATTTCCTGCTGTTTCCTCTTTGGGCCAGGCCTCTCCTTGTTTTAACGTGTTGGTTTCTGGTACAGGGATGTGAGTTAATGTCCTTGCTTCTGAGCTGTGTGTGAAAGCCCGAGCTCCTGACATACCCAGAATGTGCCTGGCTGACACCACTTTTTTCTGTCAATTCAGTGAAAAGTACCAGGTGAGTGGGCGGCTTGGCTTGAAGTAAACCTTGGACTGGCTGGAACATTTGGAGACTGACTGCATTTTAGCTGAGTTGCCAGGGAGCTTTCAAAGAGAATGGACCTGGATACTGAGACTCATTTACTTAGTGAAAAGGACAGAAGGGTGGACTAAGTCAGTGACATCTAGACTCTGGGATTTCAATGACCATTAAAATATGTAAAATGGTTTTGCAGACTGACATAGAATTATCAATATTTCTTCTGGCCAAGTAAGGGCATTAAGAAAGAGTCCAGGAATCACCTACTATGACTACCATGTATGTGTGTATGTCGGGGGGAGGAGTTTAACAACAAAGGACAGCCATTACATTCAAATAACAAACTCTATGAAAAACTTAACTATGCTGACTTAATTGTTTTTCATTTCACCAAAGACTGGTAAAAACTAGCATTTAACAACAGAGCCAGTTGATCTTTTAAGAGTCTCTTGTGAACATCATGGGCTTTCCTGGTGGCTCAGACAGTAAAGAATCTGCCTGTAATGTAGGAGACCTGGGTTCAATCTCTGAGTCAGGAAGATCCCCTGGAGAAGGGAATGGCTACCCACTCCAGTATTCTTGCTTAGAGAATTCCATGCGCAGAGGAGCTTGGGGTCACAGAGAGTTGGACACAACTGAGCTACTAACACTTTACAGATATAACATTGTCTTGAGTTTAACTTATGACCTTCACTTTAGGTCCTTCACTATGACCTCAAGAGCCTTTATTCTTACTCATTTTTTTCCCTTCTAGGTAACTCCTTTCGTGCATTTTCTCTTTTTCCTCATCCTGTCTCTCCGGCTTGCTCCCATTCTCCTTCTCCTCTTCTGACTGTTTTCCAGGGGCTCTCTCAAGGGCAGAGAGGCTGTGTGTCACCACCCTTCCAAGCGGCTGGTCTTTCTACCAAATGGGGTGGTGTTGTCAAATCTGGCTAGAGCACTGCCTTATACAGTCCTCACGGTGGAGATTCTGTAAAACATCTTTGTTTTGCTGACATTTTGTAGACACTTCTTGGCTGTAATCCCTCAATTAGCTGGGCATCTATCAAGTAGTTTTGTGTTCTGAATATTTTTCTAATTAATCTCTGCTGTACAAGACGAAATCAAAAAAATTTTCTTCGATCGAGATATATTACATCGCTGACTTCTCTTCCATTTACTGGGTCTATTACTCTGTCATAGAAATAGATTAATGGCCTGAAAATTTCACCAGAGCTTGTTTTCTCATGAATTTTGCTGATTTGACTGCTTTTGTTTGGGCCAGAATTTACAATAACTTAGGTTTGCTTGCTTTTTCAGTCCTTGGCTTTCTAGTTTCAACAAAACATGTCGAACGTATGCAAGAGTGAAGGGCTATTAAGTATATTTTTATAAATAATACAAATAAGTCTGGCTTTGATACCCATAAAATCAGATGGGTTGGCTTTTTGATAAAGATTTCATTTGAGGGTTCCTCATTCAAATGACCCACTTGGAACTATTTTATTGGTTAACATGAAACAAAACACCTTCTTTAATGAATTATAGTCATATTCAAATCATCATGAAACATAAAGTAAATAAAGTACAGCTGATGGATAGTGTCACCTCAATTTATTTGCTCAGGTGAATTCAAAGACTAGGTAATATATTTTTTCTAATGAAAGAGAATGCTGTATAAATTCTTTAAAACTTCAGATAGTTATTTCTTTTTGTTCTCTCTGTAAAAAAAATGCAGTAAAGTCTCACTCATTGGGTGCCATAATTCTTTCAAGCATTTTGGTAGATGTTTTGCCAGAGATGGCTTTGAAATCTATGGGGTGTTTAGGACTTCTGTGGTGGAAAAAAGTTAAACATCCAGGAGATTCTAAGTTCTTCAGATGAAACATTGTGGTCCATATAGTCTAAGAGTTAAAAGCCTAACAAATTCACACTAATGCTGAGATGTAGGCTTAGCAATTTGAATCTGAGCAGAAGAGTTTCAGGAGAGCATGAAGTCTCGTAAACCTATATAAGTTGTGTGTTTAAAGTGTTAGCTTTGCCTGAGGGTAACCTACCAGCTCTGGCATCTCCTGAATGGGTCTGCCCTATTTCAGCAGTGGTATCTGGGACAGAACATTGTACTTGGACAGAGAATCCCCAGGTCTCTATTCAAGAATCCTAGATAGAGAATCCTGAGAGCACCTTGCTAGCCACTGGCTTGAGAGGGTCTCTGTCTGAATCATTGTCTCCTCTTGTGGGGACAGCAAGACGTCACCCAAAGGGTGATTGTGAAGCTTAGAAGACAGCATGTGGAGGGAAATATGTTATGAATTATGGAGCTCTGTGCAGATACCAAGTCGTGTTAATCCTGTGGGAAATGAGTCTGGTTAAGAGTCGATAGGGGTCGGCCTCATCCAGCCCGCCTGCTACATTTTCACCTAGCAAGGTAAGGCATGTCTGCAGCATCCCTCCTCGTCGGCCCTGCTATGTTGATTTGATAGCAGTTATGGGGCAACAGAGGCTTCCCCAGGGGCTCAGTAGTAAAGAATCTGCCTGCAGTGCAGGAGACACAGGAGCCACGGGTTTGATCCCTGTGTCGGGAAGATCCCTTGATGGAGGGCATGGCAACCCACTCCAGTATTCTTGCCTTGAGAATTCCATGGACAGAGGAGTCTGGCAAACTATAGTCCACAGGGTCACAGAGAGTTAGGCACAACTGCAGTGACTTTAGCAAGCATAGCACATGGGGCAACAGTCTCATCACATAGTTATATTTGGTCTTATAATGTCACCAAGCTGAAGAACTGATGCTTTCAAACTGAGGTGCTGGAGAAGACTCCTCAGAGTCCCTTGGACAGCCAGGAGATCAAACCAGTCAATCATAAAGGAAATCAACCCTGAACAGTCATGAGGACTGCTGCTGCTGCTGAAGCTCCAACATTTTGGTCACCTGATGTGAACAGATGACTCACTGGAAAAGACCCTGATGCTGGGAAAGACTGAGGGCAAAAGAAGAGGGTGTCAGAGGATGAGATGGCTGGATGGCATTGATGATGCAATGGATATGAACTTGGGCAAACTCTGGGAGATGAGGGACAGGGAGGCCTGGCATGCTGCAGTCCATGGGGCTGTGAAGAGCTGGACACAACTGGGCAACTGGACAACAACAATGTCACCAAAGGGACCCCCTGTCAGGATGGGTACGAACCTAGGGTTCTGGAGGCTTGATGGTAACTGTTTTGACCTCAAAGTGTGGACTGATGTACCCTTCAAGAACTAGAGGTGAGGAAATAAGAATTAAAAGCAAGCAAGACTTCTGCTTGTATATGTCACCTGGCTGGAGGTAGAGGGGAGAGCACTCTGCCCTAGTGGCATTGAGTGTGGAGCCCAGACAGAACGGGAGGCATGCGCAGACTCATGCTTTGTTCTTGGCACTGTAGAACCAGCCAGCCCGGCTCCTTGGCAGCAATGAACTCTAGCATCTGTTGAAAGCAAAGGATACTTAAATGGAGTTCATTTCAATTTCTCATTTTCTTGTCATAAGGGATGAGCACAACCAGTAGTGCTCTATATTTTTAGGGAGTCTGACTTATTTTTCAAGCATTTGAGTTTGGCTATATTCTACATGTGATTTGCCAGCTTTCTTTCTTTAATTATTAGCATTAAACCCATGTGTAGGAATTTGAATGGAAACTTAATAGCTATTTAAATATTTGTTTACACTTAATTCATCAAAAGGAGTGTTGAGTAAGGGCTGTTGTATCTTGTAAGGAGTCTTTGAAGATAGTTTATGAATGACTTCTCTTCATAAGATATAGCATCAATTTCACCCCTTCTTTTCCCCCAGAGAAACTTGGATTTGGGAATAGTTAGGATGGGATCCCAATTCCGAAGCCATGATGCTTGCAGCAGGGTTTGAGCAACATGCAGTGAGTTCCTAGTCTTAATTGCCGCTGACTTTGAGGCGGTTGTTTTGGTAAAATTCCCAAGTGGATTTTCAAGAAAGCACATGCTGTCTTAGAAAACATTATTCTCCATCTCTAGGTCTTATGTACAGTTGCCAGAGCATGGAAAAACAATTTCCGTGGCCCATCTTTTTTTTTTTTTCTTCCCCCAAATATGACACACAGATTGGTTCCGGGCAGCAGAAGATGAGTAAAAAGGGAAATGATAATTTCCAAATAATTCTTAGGTACTCATTGCCCAGTATCTATCTGTGTCTCTCGTAGGCTTTTTGTGGTACTAACTACATCAGTAATATTGATTTAAAGGAATAGGCATTATCTGTTAATGACAAGATAATGGTGTTATTTTGCTCTGATCACTATTCTATTCATAACAGGCTGTTCTCAGATGGCAGTGGGAGGGGGACTTGGGCTTACAAATGTTGGAGCTGAGGGTAGGGGTGGAGAGAAACTTAGTGATTGACCAGTCAAGACTTCCTGTTCTCAAAGGGTTTGAAATAGTAAATGAAATAAATATACACTTAGGTACATGGTAAGCATCGAAAACTTTTGGATGAATGCATTTATTAAAGATTAAGCTCTACTTATGATGAAGAAGTGTAAGCATTACGTTGAAGTGAATATCTAGAAAAGTACAGCTGTGTTTTCTTAGACTTTCCTCTTCTGTCCCTTGTCTACACACTAGAGCTGTTTCCTTGAACTGAGAATGAATCTTGACCTCCATTGTCAGTCAATACAGTTTTGGAATAGTAAATATTGTACTTTAATAAATACATGTATTTGACTGGAGGGCAGTGAGTACAAAATCACTAGATACTTGGTTATAATTTATGAAATTGTTTACCTTTGAATTTACACTAATTACAGTTTTTAAATTAAAAATTTTAATTTTGAGTTAATCATGGATTTACATAGAGTTGTGAGAGTTGGATCATAAAGAAGGCTGAGAGCCAAAGAATTGATGCTTTTGAACTGTGGTGTTGGAGAAGATCTTGAGAGTTCATTGGACCGCAAGGAGATCCAGCCAATCCATCCTAAAGGAAATTAGTCCTGAATATTCACTGGAAGGACTTATGCTGAAGCTGAAGCTCTAATACTTTGGCTACCTGATGCTAAGAGCTGACTCATTTGAAAAGACCCTGATGTTCGGAAAGATTGAAAGCAGGAGAAGGGGACGACAGAGGATGAAATTGTTGGATGGCATCACCAACTCGATGGACATGAGTTTGAGCAAGCTCCAGGAGATGGCGAAGGACAGGGAGGCCTGGCGTGCTGCAGTTCATGGGGTTGCAAAGAGCTGCTTATGACTGACTGACTGGGCAATAAGAGTTACAATAATATAGAGATAGCTCCTGATGGCAGCATCTTGTAAAACTATAGTTCAGGACGACAATTTGGAACTCGTACATTGACACTGATACAGCCAAGATACAGAACTTTTCTTTTTGAGGTATCGTCGACATTTAACACTATCTAAGTTTCAGGTGTACAACATGACAATCTTCGGATACATTATGAAAGGATCACAGCGTGTCTAGTTAACATTCATCATCATACATAGTTATAAAGATTTTTTCTTGTGATGAGGACTTTTAATGTTTACTCTCTTCAATTCAGTTCAGTTCAGTCACTCAGTCGTGTCCGACTATTCATGACCCCATGAATCGCAGCACGCCAGGCCTCCCTGTCCATCACCAACTCCTGGAGTTCACTCAGACTCATGTCCATTGAGCCGGTGATGCCAACCAGCCATCTCATCCTCTGTCATCCCCTTCTCCTCCTGCCCCCAATCCCTCCTAGCATCAGAGTCTTTTCCAATGAGTCAACTCTTCACATGAGGTACCCAAAGTACTGGAGTTTCAGCTTTAGCATCATTCCTTCCAAAGAAATCCCAGGGCTGATCTCCTTCAGAATGGACTGGTGGGATCTCCTTGCAGTCCAAGGGACTCTCAAGAGTCTTCTCCAACACCATAGTTCAAAAGCGTCAATTCTTTGGCGCTCAGGCTTCTTCACTGTCCAACTCTCACATCCATACATGACCACAGGAAAAACCATAGCCTTGACTAGATGGACCTTTGTTGGCAAAGTAATGTCTCTGCTTTTCAATATGCTATCTAGGTTGGTCATAACTTTCCTTCCAAGCAGTAAGCGTCTTTTAATTTCATGGCTGCAGTCACCATCTGTAGTGATTTTGGAGCCTAGAAAAATAAAGTCTGACACTGTTTCCACTGTTTCCCCATCTATTTCCCATGAAGTGGTGGGACCAGATGCCATGATCTTCGTTTTCTGAATGTTGAGCTTTAAGCCAACTTTTTCACTCTCCTCTTTCACTTTCATCAAGAGGCTTTTGAGTTCCTCTTCACTTTCTGCCATAAGGGTGGTGTCATCTGCATATCTGAGGTTA
>NW_011494901.1:2056240-2058258 GCF_000754665.1 Bison bison bison
CCAGCCCGGCGTTTCTCATGATGTACTCTGCATATAAGTTAAATAAGCAGGGTGACAATATACAGCTTTGACGTACTCCTTTTCCTATTTGGAACCAGTCTGTTGTTCCATGTCCAGTTCTAACTGTTGCTTCCTGACCTGCATACAGATTTCTCAAGAAGCAGATCAGGTGTTCTGGTATTCCCATCTCTTTCAGAATTTTCCACAGTTTATTGTGATCCACACAGTCAAAGGCTTTGGCATAGTCAATAAAGCAGAAGTAGATGTTTTTCTGGAACTCTCTTGCTTTTTCCATGATCCAGCGGATGTTGGCAATTTGATCTCTGGTTCCTCTGCCTCCAACTTTCAAATACGCAACACGGTATTATTAACCATTGCTCCTTGCCTTAGACAAAGGTTATCTCCTCACCACCGCCCTTCCTGACCTTCAACGTGGGATAGCTCCTCTAGGCCCTCCTGCACCCGCGCAGCCATGGCTCCTTGGATGTGGGGTTGGTCCTCCCGGCCACTGCCCCTGGCTTCAGTCGTGGGGTTGCTCCTCCCCGCTGCCTCCCCTGGCCTTGGTCTTGAGGCATGGGGTATCTCCTCCCGGCCGCTGTCCCTGACCTCAGACGTGGGGTAACTCCTCTCGTCCCTGCCCCTGACCTCGGACGCTGGGTATCTCCTCTCGGCCGCCCCCCCAACCTCAGACACGGGGTAGCTCCTTTTGGCCACCGCCCT
The DNA here is from genome assembly GCF_000754665.1 of Bison bison bison. Classification (NCBI taxonomy): domain Eukaryota; kingdom Metazoa; phylum Chordata; class Mammalia; order Artiodactyla; family Bovidae; genus Bison; species Bison bison. The sequence goes on from NW_011494901.1 coordinate 2,056,961, forward strand.
TCAGGCATGGGGTCCTCCCGGCTTCTGCCCCTGACATCGGACATGGGGTGGCTCCTCTCGGCTGCGAATGGCTGCGCTTTGCTGGAGCAGCCGTGAAGAGATATTCCACGTCCAAGGTAAGAGAAACCCAAGTAAGATGGTAGGTATTGCAAGAGGGCATCAGAGGGCAGACACACTGAAACCATACTCACAGAAAACTAGTCAATCTAATCACACTAGGACCACAGCCTTGTCTAACTCAATGAAACTAAGCCATGCCCGTGGGGCAACCCAAGACGGGCGGGTCATGGTGGAGAGATTTGACAGAATGTGGTCAACTGGAGAAGGGAATGGCAAACCACTTCAGTATTCTTGCCTTGAGAACCCCATGAACAGTATGAAAAGGCAAAATGGTAGGATACTGAAAGAGGAACTCCCCAGGTTGGTAGGTGCCCAAAATGCTACTGGAGATCAGTGGAGAAATAACTCCAGAAAGAATGAAGGGATGGAGCCAAAGCAAAAACAATACCCAGCTGTGGATGTGACTGGTGATAGAAACAAGGTCCAATGCTGTAAAGAGCACTATTGTATAGGAACCTGGAATGTCAGTTCCATGAATCAAGGCAAATTGGAAGTGGTCAAACAAGAGATGGTAAGAGTGAATGTCGACATTCTAGGAATCAGCAAACTGAAATGGACTGGAATGGGTGAATTTAACTCAGATGACCATTATATCTACTACTGTGGGCAGAAATCCCTCAGAAGAAATGGAGTGGCCATCATGGTAAACAAAAGAGTCCGAAATGCAGTACTTGGATGCAATCTCAAAAATGACAGAATGATCTCTGTTCGTTTCCAAGGCAAACCATTCAATATCACAGTAATCCAAGTCTATGCCCCAACCAGTAATGCTGGAGAAGCTGAAGTTGAACGGTTCTATGAAGACCTACAAGAACTTTTAGAATTAACACCTAAAACAGACGTCCTTTTCATTATAGGGGACTGGAATGCAAAAGTAGGAAGTCAAGAAACACCTGGAGTAACAGGCAAATTTGGCCTTGGAATACGGAATGAAGCAGGGCAAAGACTGATGGAGTTTTGCCAAGAAAATGCACTGGTTATAGCAAACACCCTCTTCCAACAACACAAGAGAAGACTCTACACATGGACATCACCAGATGGTCAACACCGAAATCAGATTGATTATATTCTTTGCAGCCAAAGATGGAGAAGCTCTATACAGTCAGCAAAAACAAGACCAGGAGCTGACTGTGGCTCAGACCATGAACTCCTTATTGCCAAATTCAGACTTAAATTGG
>NW_011494901.1:2058513-2058859 GCF_000754665.1 Bison bison bison
AGGAGACAGGGATCAAGACCATCCCCATGGAAAAGAAATGCAAAAAAGCAAAATGGCTGTCTGGGGAGGCCTTACAAATAGCTGTGAAAAGAAGAGAAGTGAAAAGCAAAGGAGAAAAGGAAAGATATAAACATCTGAATGCAGAGTTCCAAAGAATAGCAAGAAGAGATAAGAAAGCCTTCTTCAGTGATCAATGCAAAGAAATAGAGGAAAACAACAGAATGGGAAAGACTAGGGATCTTTTCAAGAAAATCAGAGATACCAAAGGAACATTTCATGCAAAGATGAGCTCGATAAAGGACAGAAATGGTATGGACCTAACAGACACAGAAGATATTAAGAAGAG
>NW_011494901.1:2060115-2073291 GCF_000754665.1 Bison bison bison
TGCTAGGAGGGATTGGGGGCAGGAGGAGAAGGGGATGGCAGAGGATGAGATGGCTGGATGGCATCACCGACTCGATGGACGTGAGTCTGAGTGAACTCCAGGAGTTGGTGATGGACAGGGAGGCCTGGCGTGCTGTGATTCATGGGGTCGCGAAGAGTCGGACACGACTGAGCGACTGAACTGAACTGAACTGAAGTGATTAGTGATGTGGTGCTTTTTTTCATATACCTGTTGGCCATTTGCATATCTTCTTTGAAGAAATATCTGTTCAGATCATCTGCTCATTTTTTAATTGGATTCTTTTTTGCTATCGTGTTGTATAAGTTCTTTGTATATTTTAGATATTGACTCCTTATCAAATATATGATTTACAAATATCTTCTCTCATTCAGTAGGTTGCCCTTTCATTTCGGTGCTGGTTTCCTTTGTTGTGCAGAAGCTTTTTAGTCTGATGTAGTCTCACTCGTTTATTTTTGCTTTTGTTGCCTTTGCTTTTGGAGTCACGTCTAAAACATCATCACTAAGGCAGATGTCATGGACTCACTGCCTGTGTTTTCCTCTAGGAGTTTCATAGCTACAGGTCATACATTCAAGCCTTTAATTCATGTGGAGTTAATTTTTGTGAATGGTGTAAGAAACTGGTCTAGTTTCATGATACTGTGCTCCCCGCTTATCCACAATTTTGCTTTCTGGGGTTTCAGTTACCTAGGGTCTGCCTCAGTCTGAAATCTTAGGTGGGAAATTCCAGGAAATAATCAATTCATCAGTTTTAAATTGTGTGCTGTTCTGAGTCATATGGGCTTCCCTGGAGGTTCAGACAGTAAAGAATCTGCCTGCAATGCAGGAGACTCGGGTTCAATCCCTGAGTCCGGAAGATCTCCTGGAGAAGGAGATTATCCAGTATTTTGGCCTGGAGTAATCCTGTGGGCAGAGGAACCTGGTGAGTTACAATCCATGGGATTGCAAAGAGTCCCATGCGACTGAGGGACTAACACTTTCACTTTCTGAGTCATATGGTGAAATCTCACACCCTGGTCAGTCCTGCGTGAGATGTGAATCACTTCTTTGTCCAGCATATTCTGCTCCTTAGTCACTTAGAGACCATCTCGATTATCAAATCAACTGTCTCGTATCACAGATGCTTGTGTTCAAGTCACCCTTATTTTATATTTATTTATATTTATATTTATTTATATTTACCTTATTTATATTTACCAGTGGCTCCAAAGCACAAGAGTAGTGATGCTGGCAATTTGGATATGCCAAAGAATAGCCTCAAAGTGTTTCCTGGAAGTGAAAAGAGCAAAGTTCTCAATAAGGATAGAGAAACAATCACATAGTGAGGCTGCGAAGATCTTTGTTCCAAGCAAATCTTCTATCTGTGAAATTGTGGAGAAAAAAAGAAATTTGTGCTTGTTTTGCTGTCCCATCTCAAACTGCAAAATTATGACCACAGTACATGGTAAGCCCTTACAGATGGGAAAGGCATTAAATTTATACAATAAGGTATTTTGAGAGAGAGACCTCATTCAAATAACTTTCATCGCAGTATATTGTTATAATTGTTATTATTCATTTTTGTTGTTAGTCTCTTACTGCACCTAATTTATAAATTAAACTGTATGTATATGAAAAAACATAGTTAGGTGTTGTCCACAGTTTCAGGCATCTCCTGAGGGGTGTTGGGACCTATTCCGCTCAGGTAAGGGAGACAATTGTATGCAACACTTCTATGACCGCCTGGATATCCCTAGCTTGTCCTTTCATAACCACACCCACTTCCCTCCCACCCTCACCCCTTCCTTAACCTTTGGCAACCATGAATCTGTCCTTCATTTTCATTTTTTTTCATTTCAAGAACTTTATATAAATGGACTCAAACAGCGTATAACCTTTTACACACTGCTCGGTCTTTGCCATTCAGTATAATTCTTTGGAGATTCATCCAGGTTGCTGCATGTATCAATAGTACATTCCTTTTTATGTGCATGCTAAGTTGCTTCAGCCTTGTCTGTCTGACTCTGTGAGACCTTATGGCCTGCCAGGCTCCTCTGTCCATGGGATTCTCCAGGCAAGAATACTGGAGTGGGTTGCCATGCCCTCCTCTGGGGGATCTTCCCAACCCAGGGATCGAACCTGGGTTCTTACATCTCTTACATCTCCTGCATTGGCAGGCATGTTCTTTACCACTAGCACCACCTAATAATATTCCACATCCATATATCATGGATATAACACAGTTGGAAAGACATCTGGGATTCTAAAATTTCCATTGGTTTTTTCTTAATATTTTCTGTTTCTTTAATGAGTATTTCTATTTCTTTGCTGAGACTCTACTTTTTTCATTACTTTCAAGTATGTTCATAATGGCTTATTGGAGCGTTTGGTGATGGCCGCATTAACATCTTTGTCAGACAGTTCAAACACTTCTGTCATCCCAGCGTTGCTGGCGTCTGTTGATTGTCTTTTTCAGTTGGTGGTCTTCCTGGTTCTTGGTATGATGAGTGATTTTTGGTGGAAGCCTGGACATTTTAGGTTCTATGCTGTGAGACTCTGAGTCTCATTCAGACCTTCTGTTTTGGCTGACTTCCTCTGTTGCCACTCCAGCAGGTGAAGCAGAGAACACACCTCATTCTTTGCTGGTGGAAGGCTGGCTTTCACCACTGTGCCTCTGTTGACACCCAGGATCTCTCCTTGTAACTGCAGGTGGGCAGTGGGGCTGCGACACTCCACCTGATGCCTCTCTGGCTGGGAGGGGATGCAGGGATGTCTTGTCACTGCTCCCCACGTGGTCTTCACTGACAGCATGAGTGGCCTTGTCACTGCAGTGGCAATGGCCACGATGCCCATCCTGACTCTGCCCTAGGTCTCCTGTGCCATCACTCTTGTGGGGGAGGCAGGGAGGCCTCATTACTACTGGCTGTGAGTGGAGGTCCAGGCTCTCCCTGCGGTCTCTGTGTCTAGGAGTAAGGGTAGGACTTGTAATCCTTCAGCAGGGAGGAAAGTCCTGCTTCCCTGCTTGGGGAAGTTCTCAGGGAGGAGATCACTTGCTTGTAAGTTCCATGACAACATCCGGAGGGTGGAAGTCTAGGCTTCCCTCAGCCTTTGTTGGCATGGGTGGCGTTTGGTTGGATTGGGGCCGTTATCGCCTAAGTTACCTGTCTTCCTAGGCTGCCCCGTTCCTGGTCTTTTGGCTAAGGAGCGCAGACCTTTGTTGCTGGCACTTTGGCTCCCATCTGCTGGTGCTTCTGAGTTGCTAGCTTCTTCAGCTCCCAGTCCGAGATACATGAGACCAAAGACAGCCCAGGAAACTTACCCCGGGTTTTGTTCCTGGGGTCCTGAGCTTCCTAACATTTTTGCTTTCTCTCTACCTTTCAGAGCCTGTTTTGTGTATCAGGTTTGGGCTTTTCTAGTGGTAGTTAGTGAAAGGAATAGGGAAAAATAAATCTATTCACCTTCCCGTGTTTACATTTTAAACAGGAGAGGGAGAGTGACGTTGGTGTCAGAGAGCTAAAGTATTTTATGATTTCTGTTGATTGGGAGAGGCACGTTTTGTTTTGTTTTCAACGGTTGTGCTTGAGTCAGGCATTTAATATAACTGTTGTTGCTTTCTAACCCCCTCCGCAGCTCCAGTGCTCACCATGCTTCACTTTTCACGGAGGCCCATCCTTTGCATCTTGGCACATTCCCACTGACCCTTCTAGAGGAAAGTTCTCAGGGATGAGGTCACAGCCTTTGGGAAGGCTCCTATTTGCTGATGGTTCCAATCGCTTCTGCCAGCACGTCTTCACAGGCGTTGTGGTTTATCGACAATTTTATCACTCAACTCAGAAAAGGGTTTTGTGTGACAATACATTCTGCATGAATCACGTTTTGGGCCCATTAAAAACGACTGTAATCACTAAAGCTCTCTTTGGAAGGCCAGTTTTTAGCTCTGCTATTATTAATAGTTTTGTCTTGAAAACCTGTATTTATCTCTTCATACACACATGTACACAAGAACAGAGGCTCCAACCTAAAAACTGGCTGTTAGCATTCACATTTTATTGAACCAATAAATTGTGAGTTGAACATTTTAGTCAAATTGAATGCCAAGTGTTTCATTTCGGGCCCTGGTGTCCATATTGACAGGACTTTAAATCTACCACTTGTGCATCTGGAGCTTGTTAGATGTTTAGAGTTTGAAGGTGCCAGATGTCAATGGCAGCAACTCCCCAGCCTCCCTCAGGCAGGAACTGTCGCCAGGGGGCCAGGTCCCCACAGGTCTGGGTTGTGTAAGAAGGGCCTTGGCCAGGGACAGGTTGGCTGGGCTTAGAGTTACATGGTTTCTCCAAATTCATCTGCCGAGTACAAGGACTATGTCCCCAGAGACAAGCCAGGCAGCCCTGAGGTGGGAGGACCAGCATCTGTGCGGAGAAGCACTGTCCAGCGGAGTTTCCTGTGATGGTGGATGCTCTGTCTCTGTGCTGTCCAACATGTAGCTGCTCACCACGTGTGGCTGTGGAGTGGGTGAAATGTGGCTGGTGCAATGGAGAAACTGAGTTTTTATTTAATATTTGAAAAAATGTCATTTATTTATTTTTGGCTGCGCTGGGCTTTCTCTAGTCGCGAGTAGGAGCTGCTCTAGCTGCAGGGCACAGGCTCCTCTCGTTGCGGAGCACGGGCTCCAGGCACGTGGGCTGGGGCACGTGGGCTTTAGTGGTTGTCGCTCTTGGGCTCAGTTGCTCCGTGGCATGCGGCATCTTCCCGGACCAGGGACTGAATCTGTCCCCTTCATCAGCAGGGGAACTCTTAACCACTGGAATACCAGGGAAGTCCTTGATTTAATATACATTAATTAAATATTTTCATTTTAATAGACACGTGCATAGTGGTTACTGTTTTGAGCAGCCCACTTGAGAGCCGAGCCAGATGTGAAGAAATACCAGGAAGTGGCTCCATTTGGTATCCATAATCACCAGAGTGATGATTTTCTTTTTTATTTCATTCATTCACTCAACCATCCATCTACCCACCCACCCATTCCTCCACCCACTCACCCCTGAATTGTATATTAAGCCATCCTATGGTAAGACACTGTGATTACCATGGAGGATATACAGGCACAAGCCCTCTTTCTGGTTCACAATATCCTATTCACCCAGCTAGGCCCTATAGATTCAGCATAAAACATCATGAGAAGACATGGACTGCGGATTCCACCTCAGCTGCGCTGCTTCCTTGGGGATGCTGCTTCACCTCTCTGAGCCTCAGTTGCTTCCTCTACAAGCTAAGATTAAAACTCATCTGTGATGGTTAATTTCATGAGTCATCTTGACTGGACCAGGATACCCAGATATTTGGTCAAACATTATTCTACATGTTTCTGTGAGAGTGTTTTCTGGAGGAGATTTATATTTAATTTGGTGGACTTTGAGTACAGCAGATCATGCTACATAATATGAGTGGGTCCCATTCAGTCAGCTGAAGGCTTAAATAGAATGAAAGGCTGATCTTCCCTGAACAAGAGGGAGTTCTTCCAGCAGACTGCATTGAGACCAGAACTGAGACTCTTCCCTGGGACTTCAGGCTGTGGGTCTCCTCCATCACATCTTAGATTAACCATGCCTCCACAATTGTCCTGCCAGATTGTATGAAGTGGGGAGGAAATTTCCCACAAGGAGACTGGATACTGTTGGGGAGTGGCAATGGATTCCAAGAAAACCATCAATAAATGTCCTCTACAACTGTGCTACTGAGTGCCGTCTGCAGACTGCGACAGGTCTGCAAGCTTGCCTCTCAGTCTGTGATGCGCTAAGTTCAGCACATGAGAGTGGGTATTTAGCAATTTACATTTTGACAAAAGAAACTTTATGTCCATCAAATCTAATAATCAAGAGTTTGGACTTGTATTTTGTTGTTGTCTAGTGGCTAAATTGTGTCCAACTCTTTGTGACCCCCATGGACTGCAACCCACCAGGCTCTTCGGTCCTCCATTATCTCCCAGAGTTTGCTCAAATTCATGTCCGTTGAGTCTGTGGTGCTATCTAACCATCTCATCCTCTGCCACCCCCTTCTCCAATCTCTTCTTCAATCTTTCCCAGAATTGGGGTCTTTTCCAACGAGTCAGCTCTTTCATCAGGTGGCCAAAGTTCTGGAGCTTCAGGTCGTTTTTGCTTTATTTTTCTAGATACTAATTTTTATTGTACAATAGTGTCGGTCTGTGAAGGAATTTTCCTACCAGTTTAAGAATTAAGGTATGATCTACCACAGTAAAATCACCCTTTTTAATGTGTGTTTTGGCAAATGTATACAGTTTTGGAGCCACAGTGAAGATATAGAAGAGTTCTATCATGCCCTAAAATGTCTTGCTGCCCCTTTGTAATCAAGCTCTTTCACCATCTCCAGCCCTTAGCAACCATTGATCTGTTTTCTGTCCCTATAGTTTGCTTTTGCAAAAATACCATATAAATGAAGTCATCCATTACGTAGCTTTTATATAAGTTATTTTAAAAAATATATTTTAAATTGAGATATAGTTGACATATAACATTATATTGACTTCAGGTGTTCAGCATAAAGATTTGATTTTATTAAATTTTAAAATTGGAGTATAATTGCTTTATAATACTGTGTTATTTTCTGCTGTACAACGAAGTAAATCAGCTATATGTATATCCCCCTCCTCTTAGACCTCCCTATTCCCCTTCTCCCATCTCCCCACCCTAAACCAGGTCACCGCAGAGCACTGAGCTGAGCTCCCTGTGCTATACAGCTGCTTCCCACTAGCTATCCATTTTACACATGGCTGATTTGACATTCAGTATTTTGAATCTGACTTCTCAAAGCATGGTTTACTTGAGATTCCTCCACGTTGTTACGCCTGTCATTACTTTCTTTCTTTTCATTTGCAGAGTAGTATCCCATGATCCTCTCAGTTTATCAGTTCCCCAGTAGAGATACATTTCAGGTGTTTCTAGTTTTTAGCAATTTTGAAAAAAGCCCCTCTAAACATTTGTGTCTAGGTTTTTGTATGAACATAGGTGAACACTGCACTTGAGTGAATACCTCGGAGGGGATTGCTGGGTCATAGGACAAATCTATGTTTAATTTTATCAGACACTGCAGAACTTTTTCAAGACGGCTGTACCATCTTACATTGCAGCCAGCAAGGTATCAGAGTTCCAGTGCGCCATATCCTTGTGAGCACGGGTTATACTGTTGGCTTTTTAAATTTCAACCTTTGGTTGAATAGACTCTGATTATGGTTTTGATTTGTATTTTACTAATGATATTGAACACCTTTTTATGTGATTCTTTGCTATCTGAGTATCTTCAGAGTTCCCTGTACTATACAGTAAGAGTGAAGTGTCTGTTCAAATCTTTTGCAGATTAAAAAAATTAGGTAGTTCCTGTTATTGAGTTGTGAGACTCCTTTACGTATTCTGGATACAAGGCCTTTATCCCGTGTGCTTTGGAAACATTTTTTCCCCAGACTCTCTTGTCTTTTCATTCTCACAACAGTACCTTTTGATGAACTCTAATTCATCAGTTTTTCTCTTCCTCATATTTTTTGGTGTCATATTTCATTTTCTAGAAGTTTTTTAGTTCTAGATGTTGCATTTAGGTGTATGATTTATTTTGAGTTAAATTTTGTAAAGGGTGGGGAGTGTAGGTGTTTCCTTCCATCCCTCCCTCCCTCCATATGCTGCTGCTGCTACTAAGTCACTTCAGTCGTGTCCGACTCTGTGTGACCCCATAGACCCCATCAGGCTCCCCTGTCCCTGGGATTCTCCAGGCAAGAAAACTGGAGTGGGTTGCCATGTCCTTCTCCAATGCATGAAAGTGAAAAGTGAAAGTGAAGTCGCTCAGTCGTGTCCAACTCTTAGCGACCCCATGGACTGCAGCCTACCAGGCTCCTCCGTCCATGGGATTTTCCAGGCAAGAGTACTGGAGTGGGGTGCCATTGCCTTCTCCGTCCCTCCATATATGACTATCCAATTGTTTGAGGACTGTTGAAAAGATTCTGTGAAAGATTTTAAGCAACAAACAAGCAGTGGTCCTTCAGTAGGGATAGTTTGAGGGCCTTCACCTTCACGCAGTTTTGTTTAGCTGCAGCTCTGAGATCATCAAGATGTCTAAAAGTCCTACATGTGAGCCTTAGCTGCTCACCTTTCACTAAAAGTACTCCCAGGCTGGATTAGGAAGGCAGAATGAGATCATACCTGTTTAATCAAAGAATAGCTTTTTAGCTCTCTCTGTTTGGAAAAGGCATTCTCAGAAATTTAATACAAAGCTTTCTTTCTTTTCCTTCTTTTTAAAAAATCTTTAGACAATTGAGCTTGCAATTTTTCTTCCCAATATGTTCCAAAATCTGACTGCTAGAGAAACTGGATAAAGATTCCCTTCGATCCTCATTTTATCACATATCGCTCTGTTCCAAATAGTTGGGAACAGCTGGATTTTTCATTAATCTGTGGGAAACTTGGAAATTGCCAGAGACTGGCAAACAACTCAAATGTATGTGTGAAATGCTACATCAAATTCCAGAAGAGAAAGCACTGCAGCTCAGATGGCATTGGTTAAGTCTGGAGAGATGTCTGGCAGCATGTGGTAGTTCGTTTGTCAGGGTGGTCATGCCCTAGCTGCTGAAAGAGAAACTGAGGACTGAGCTCTCATGTTGGCACTTAAATAATTAGGCCAGACCTCAAGTTGGCGTGAGAATAACTAAGCCATGTTGACATCGTAACCCAGTACTGGTGGGAAGGGCTCCCTATTGCTGGAAAGTGCATTTCATCACCGGGAGAATAATCAAGTTATTCTTGGCACTCTCCTAAGTTTGTTCTGAAATTGAGGCTCACTCAAAAGGAAGATAAGCATATTTCTCCACTCCCTCTCTCATCTGCAAGGTTTTATGTTCTATGAATTTATCGGCTCATGACATGGTTCAGTCATGATTAGTAAATCTGTTGATTTGAGAGTCTATGGGATCCTGTTGAGTTGTCTGGAAAATCAGGAATTCTGTTATCTAATCTGAGAGTATTTCCTAAAATGACCAAAGGCTACACAATCTATTTTAAACAAGGATCACTTTTCCCTTATCTACCAAGAAAGGATAATTGTGTAATGTAGAGAAGTCAGAAATCACTGGTTAATGAATGCTCCCCTGTTTTTGAGGTGATATTCAAACAAACTTAAAAACCAGAGCCCAATACCTTCACATTCCTATTCAGGAATTTTTTTCTTTTTTCTTTTCTGGAATTAAGCCTACTAAAACTCACTTAAACAAAGAGGGGGATTTGTTAGAAGGACATGGAGTGTGTCATGGACCCTGAGGGTGGGGATTTTCACCAGGACACAGAGGGGACAAGGACAGCTAGATGACTCTTCCATCTTGCTGGGGCCACACTTTTGCATCTCTGCCTCCCTCTGCATATCTTCCTCTCTCTCTCACCAGTACACTTCCCTTCATTTTCTTTTGAACTAATGTGGTTGCCCCAGCTCCAGCTTTGCATCATTTCTCAGTTCAATTACCCAACAGAGACTGACTGGACTAGACCCCGAGAAGGCCTGAGACCCCATGAGGCCCCCTGTATTTCCAAATCCTTTTTCCCAGTCCAGGCCTATCTTCACTTGCGTGCTCACTTCTGATTTAATTGACATGGCCTGGGTCCATTAGAAGGGGGTCACACTCCTTAAAGAGACACATGGCAGGGCAGGCAAACTAACCAACAGGCCAACTGGCTCCACTTACCTGTGTCATGTTACAAATATGTGAGGGGAGTGCTACATGATAAGATAATCGAACACTGTTTAGAAAGAAACAGATTCTAGCACAGCTTTACTCTCAACTCAGAGAGTAAAGGGAGATCCTCTCTCAAAACAGATCCTCTCTCAAAACAGAGAGGATCAGGGAGAATTTGCATGACTGCATCAGGTGACCCTAAATTGGAAAACTCAGCAGTGGCCCCAGAACTGGAAAATGTCAGTTTTCATTCCAATCCCAAAGAAGGGCAATGCCAAATAATGTTCAAACTACCACACAATTGCACTCATCTCACACACTAGCAAAGTAATGCTCAAAACTCTCCAAGCCAGGCTTTAACAGTATGTGAACCGTGAACTTCCAGATGTTCAAGCTGGATTTAGAAAAGACAGAGGAACCAGAGATCAGATTGCCAACATCCACTGGATCATTGAAAAAGCAAGAGAGTTCCAGGAAAACATCTAGTTCTGCTTTATTGACTACACCAAAGGCTTTGTCTGTGTAGATTATGACAAACTATGGAAAATTCTTCAAGAGATGGGAATAGCAGACCACCTTACCCACCTCCTGAGAAATCTGTATGCAAGTCAAGAACCAATAGTTAGAACCAGACTTGAAACAACAGACTGGTTCCAAATTGGGAAAGGAGTACGTCAAGGCTGTATATTGTCACCCTGCTTATTTAACTTATACGCAGAGGATATCATGTGAAATGCTGGGCTGGATGAAGCACAGGCTGGAATCAAGATTTCCGGGAGAAATATCAATAACCTCGGATATGCAGATGACACCACCCTCATGGTAGAAAGTGAAGAGGAACTAAAGAGCCTCTTGATGAAAGTGAAAGAGGAGAGTAAAAAAGTTGGCTTAAAACTCAACATTCAAAAAACTAAGATCATGGCATCTGGTCTCATCACTTCATGGCAAATAGATCGGAAAACAATGGAAACAGTGAGAGACTTTATTTTGGGGGGCTCCAAAATCACTGCAGATGGTGACTGCAGCCATGAAATTAAAAGACACTTGCTCCTTGGAAGAAAACCTATGACCAACCTAGATAGCGTATTAAAAAGCAGAGACATTACTTTGCTGACAAAGGTCCCTGTAGTCAAAGCTATGATTTTTCCAGTAGTTATGTATGGATGAATGTGAGAGTTGGACTATAAAGAAGGCTGAGTGCTAAAGAATTGATGCTTTTGAACTGTGGTGTTGGAGAAGACTCTTGAGAGTCCCTTGGACTGCAAGGAGATCCAGTAAGTCCATCCTAAAGTAAATCAGTCCTGAATGTTCATTGGAAGAACTGATGCTGAAGCTGAAACTCCCATACTTTGGCCACCTGATGCAAAGAATTGACTCTTTGGAAAAGGCTCTGATCCTGGGAAAGATTGAGGGCAGGAGGAGAACGGGACGACAGAGGATGAGATGGTTGGATGCCATCACCAACTCGATGGAGATGAGTTTGAGTAAGCTCTGGGAGTTGGTGATGGACAGCAAAGCCTGGCGTGCTGCAGTCCATGGGGTCACAAAGTGACTGAGTGACTGAACTGAACTGGACTGATCTTCTGTCTCTAGCCATACTGACTTTGCTGTTGTTGTTTAGTCGCTAAGTTGTGTCTAACTCTTTGTGACCCATGGACTGTAGCCTGCCAGACTCCTCTGTCCATGGGATTTCCCAGGCAAGAATATTGGAGTGGGTTGCCATTTCCTTCTCCATGTTGACTTTGCAGTGGCCTACAAAGCAGAATTCATCATATAACATCCTAAACCAGTTTGGTGAAGCCACCCTACTCCTGGAGATCAGGATCCAGATTGCTCATGGGAAATTACTATTACCAAGTTCAGTTAGCTGAATAGCAGTGATGGTGCTGCCTCCAGCATAGTGTGGACCTTCTGCAAAGTAGCCAGGACAGCTTCCTTGTAGGGAAAGAAGTTGGGGGGAGACTAAGAATTCATTTTATAACTTAGAATCTGTCTGAGTGGATTTGCTTTTCTAAATTAAAAAAAGAGTTGAGGACTTCCCTGGTGGTCCAGTGGCTAAGAATCCTCCTGCCAATGCAGGAGACACAGGTTTGATCCCTGGTCCAGAAAGATCCCACGTGCTGCAGAGCGACTAAGCCTGACAGCCACGACTACTGAGCCTGCATGCTGCCACTATTGAAGCCCGAGTACCCTAGAGCACGTGTTCAGCAACAAAAGAAGCCACTGCAATGAGAAACTGGCCCACAGCAATGAAGAGTAGCCCCCGCTTTGCTCCAGCTAGAGAAAGCCTGCATGCAGCAATGAAGTCCCAGCGCAGCCTTAAGTAAGTAAATAAAAACTTTAAAAAATAAGTGTTTTAAAAAAAGAGTTGAAGCAGCCTCATCACTTCTCATTCCAGCATTGGCCTCTTCCATTTGTATCCTTTCATTTCCATTTGTACCTTTCCCCCATTTGGACAGGGAGAAGGGGCGCCTCTGCTTTTTCTTAACAGGTACTCTACTTGTCTGAGGTCTGCTCATGTGGGCAGGGGTTATGTCTATCCTCTCACCTGTCTCTAGAGACAGAACAAGTTAAAGACTCAGCCCAACCCGAGAGGCTGGGTCCATCAGATGAGTCACAGGTTTGATGGTGGTAGGAAAGAATGTTGTAGGCAGGAGGGGAAGTCAGGGTTCAAGGGTGGTAACGTGTTTAGGAAGCAGCAAGTGGTGGTGATTGGGGGAGACTAAGTAGCAATGGAGAGTGAAAGAAGGAAAGTGAGGTCGCTCAGTCGTGTCTGACTTTTTGCAACCCCATCTGTAGCCTACCAGGCTCCTCTGTCCATGGGATTTTCCAGGTAAGAGTACTGGAGTGGGTTGCCATTTCCTTCTCCAGGGGATCTTCCCAACCCAGGGATCAAACCCAGGTCTTTTACATTGCAGGCAGATGCTTTACCATCTGAGCCACCAGGGAAGCAATGGACAGTGGGTGGAAATCAAATTTGGAAGAGAGTGACTGGGTGGGACTAATGTCCACTGAGCGGGGAAGGGGAAGAGGTGAGGGGCCTTCTAGGGGCTGGGTCAGTCTTTGTACCAATCTCCTGACATAGCATCCATCACTTGATCCTAACTATTGACACTTCCCGCCCCCCTCCAGATGTTGCTAATTTATTAATAAACTGGTACGGGAGTAGGAGCAGCATGATAGGGAAGAGGCAAACGGCAGGGGTGTGATTTCTGGAAAAGTTCCTCAGATGGCAGCTTTGGCCTGATTCTGAAAGGAGCCCTGGAGTCAGCTTGTCTTGGGTGTGTCTGACATTAAAAAAGTGTTAACATACATAACCTGGGTTGTTTGCCATGATACACTCATTCATTCATTCATCAAACTTTCATTGAATGCCTACCATGCATGAGAAACGTGCCAGGCGCTGGGGATGCAAAAACAACAATTTGTCTTATTTAAATAGACAAATAAAG
>NW_011494901.1:2073391-2085321 GCF_000754665.1 Bison bison bison
AGACAAATAAAGACATAGATATTTATTGAGAATTACTATGTGTCATGTCCTGTGCTAGATATTAGGAATGTATGTACTTGAGCTCACAGAAGACGCCCCCCAGAGGGTTCTTATTAAGATTAGATTTGGAAAAAGCCTTGTGAAATATTTCAAAGATGATTAAAAGAAAATAAATGAAATGTGAGTGTGTGTGTGTGTGTGTGTACCCTATCAACAAAGCTGCTTTTGATGCATGCGCATGCATCTCCTGCAGAGGGCCGTGGGGCTATGAGAAAACCTCTAGTTAAGGTGTGTGTCTTAGCAGCACAGAGAATGCCACTGTTCTGACCAACAGAACTCTGGATCTGCAGTGAGCAGAGAGGTCTCTCCAAGAGCCACTAGCAAACAGTGATGGTTGATAGAGTCGTCAACTCCTCCCTGCTTCTGGGCTCCAGAGGAATATTTTGGATAGTATTTTGATTGCTGAAAATATTGACACCTTTCCAGGAGTGCCTGAGTGCTAAGACTCTTCAGTCGTGTCAGACTTTCTACCACCCTGTGGACTGTACCCGACCAGGCTCCTCTGTCCGTGGAATTCTTTAGGCAAGAATACTGGAGTGGGTAGCCGTTCCCTTCTCCAGGGGATCTTCCCAACTCAGGGATCGAACCCACGTCTCATGTCTCCCTGACTGGCAGTCAGTTTCTTTACCACTAGTGCCACCTGGGAAGCCCATTCTTTCCATATCTGATGCCATTAAAAAAAACATAGAGACAGCAGCAATTTTGCTTTGGACAAGAGACAGAAAGTAGATCACTAAAAGCTAGTCTACACCCTTCCTCTCCCATTGTGTTTTGAGAGGGCAAGAGAGATTGTGAAAAAATCTCTTATTTAAATTTAATTTTTATGATGGTGGCCAGCCCTATAATCTTTAAACAATTTTTAATGGTCAAAGAAATGCCAAGAATGGCCATTAAAAAATTGCTAATCAATAGGCATAGTGTCTTTGGGTTCCTTTCAAAGAAAGCCCAAGAGAAGTGGACAGGGGTTGGAGCGGGGAAGGGGGCGCCTGAAACTATTATCCTGGACTTGGTGCTCTCAGATCAAATAAAGATGAGTACAGCAAGGGGGTAGACAACTGGATTAGTCATGCAGCCTAAATAATGTCTTGGCCTCTGTCTGTGAGACAAGGGAACCTCCACGTACTGTGGGTAAAATCAATCAGAGTCTGGTGGCATTGTCAGCTGGAGTCAGCTCTGTGCCCACGCTTCGACTGTGAGTCTTGACTCTGTGTCTTAATGTAAATTGGCTTATGGCTGTGTCTTCCCTGGGGCATAAGCTTCCATCGTCCAGATGGCAGGGTGACCCAGTGGAAATAAACATATGGTAGGTTATATCTGTCGTGCACAGACGAATAAATGCAGTGCTCTACTAGCCAATTGAACAAAAGAGTCGGTGCCACATACAGTGGACATTTCTGACAACAGATTGCCAGGAAAGGAAAACTCTGGGGCAAGGGCTGTTGAGAACTAGGGAAGAAGAAACCTACCACTGGTATGCAGAACACTGTGGAAGGTAGGGATAAAAGGAGATAGGGAAAAATTAACATCTGGATACAAATTGTGCTTTGAGGTTCTTCTATGGGGGACTTGTCAATAATCAGGACAACAGGGTAGCTGTTTGTCCACAGGCTTTGGTCAATTTCCATATTCTTTAGAGAGTGGATTGCTTTAGTTGGGCTTTCCCTAGAAGATGCTAAGGCAAAGATAAAAGGGCAAGTAGTTAATTTAGGGAACGCCAATAGGGGATCGGGGAAGTGAAACAGCAATGCCAGAAGGCAACCAATAAGTAGTGTGTTATCAAGCCAGCTGCCACTGGAACTCAGCCCCTCTGGGGTCCAGAACACTCCCTTGAGAGCACTGCAGCTGTGCTTTTGCAAGGGAAATAGGAGAGCAGAGGACGTGCACACACTCACAAGTTCCACGTATGTAAGTACATACATACAAACTCTATTCAGGAGATAATGCCTGTTGATGGTTGGAAATTGGCGCAGAGAAGAAGTGTAGCACAAGGTTATAGTTCTATTTTTGACAAAGAAATTGCACCTGAAGATTGAGTAAAAACTTTCCTTCTTCCTGTTTTATCCCTGGTGTTTTCACCCCTGTGGAAACGGGGCACAGCACATGGATGATCTTGTTCCTGTGACTAAGTATTATTTGAAGGTAAAGATACTAAGGGAGAAGGCAATGTCACCCGTGCCAGTACTCTTGCCTGGAAAATCCCATGGATGGAGGAGCCTGGCAGGCTACAGTCCATGGGGTGGCTAAGAGTCAGACACAACTGAGCGACTTCACTTTCACTTTTCACTTTCACACATTGGAGAAGGAAATGGCAAGCCACTCCAGTGTTCTTGCCTGGAGAATCCCAGGGACGGGGGAGCCTGGTGGGCTGCTGTCTATGGGGTCGCACAGAGTCAGACATGACTGAAGCGACTTAGCAGCAGCAGCAGCAGCAGCAAAGATACTAAGAGCTGTTATTTGGCGATGTGGAACTTGCCCGAAGCCTACCTGAAACCTGCCATACATTTTTGCGATAACATCGTAGCCTACACAAATAGTCAAACAACGCTTGTGAAATAGAAATCATTGTGTCATGCCTATTACAGTTTTATTAGGTAATGTGCTACACTGAATTATAAAGAAAAGTATTTGTTTATTGGATTTACTTTATGAGCCATTTGCTCTAAAGGGGAGTCTAATGGATGTTGCACCTTGGTTTTGACAGAGCTCCTTTCCCTAGAAGAACATAAAGGACCATGAAACAACCTATTTGCACATTTCACAGGAGGGAGGAAGTGAGGCAGAGCAGGCTCTGTGGTGGAGTAGCTTCAGCTTTTTTTCACAGGGGCTGTAGAAATATCCATTCCAGCAGGAGGCATGTGGGAGTCACAGCCTCAGGAAATTCAGATGCTTATGAGAGAAGGGAACAGGACAGTGAGGTGTCACAGAGTAGGACCTTGGCCAGTGGCTGATGGCACTTGCCTTGGTGAATGGAAGGGGAGCTGTAACCATGATATACCCAGGATTTATCTACGTAATCTTGATATAAAAAGGAGAAAGGGACGTGCATAGCAGAAAGAAGTTGAAAACATTAAGGCCAAATACACTGCAGCTGATAGAATTAAGAACCCAAGGTCTCTTTGGGGGATCAGGATTTGTGTGAACATCAAAGCTGATGGACAAGCACTGCTCACAAAGTTTGAGTACCCAGCTCTGGAATGGGCTTCTCTTGGGCGTTGTAAAATAAGGAATGTGACATTATTCTGTCAACTTAGAATGTACAGAAAGTACAGATGGATAGTTGAGAACTGAATGTCTTGCATAGGGAAGTTGGTTTCGTTCTTTTTGGCTATCCCATGCAACATGTGTGATCTTAGTTTCCTGACCAGGGTTTGAACCCGTGTTGCCTGCATTGGGAGTGTGGAGTCTTAGCCACTGGAACACCAGGGAAGCTCTGGAATGGGGATCATCTTAAATTTTCTGCAGATATGAGATCTCAGAGAAGCCTTGTAGCGAAATGGCTGAGTGTGAACTCTACAACCCCACTGCTTGGGCATGCCTCTTCGTCTTACTACTCACTGACCGTGTGACTTTGGGCAAGCCACATGACCTCTCAGTCCTCCAGTTCCCTTCTCTTTAAACTGGGGATACTCATAGCGCCTGTGTCATAGAGCTATTTGTCAAATATTTATGATAATGCCTGGCATATGATAAACCCTGTAGATGTTTTAAAAAATAAATGCATAAACCTTAGAGGAAGCCCTTTCATTGCATTCTTTCTGTATCTCAGAGAGTTTTCCAAACATTTAAAGTCTACAATCATTTATCGAGCACTCACCTGGGCTGGGCATTTGCCAGGTACTGGATAAGAATGAATTCCCATGGTCTCTGCCCTTCCAGGTGCTCATGAGCTAATTCCCATGGTCTCTGCCCTTCCAGGTGCTCATGAGCTAACAGTCTCTTTAAAATGAAGTCCTGAAGTACTTTGAAGCAATGATAAAAGTTGTGAGTGCAAAATAATTTTCCCCCTGGACAGTGTGGGAGTCAGCTGTCACAGAATGCCACACTCCCGATGACTTTATAAAGTGTCTTTCCTACAAATAAAGTCATTCTCCTCCATAACCATGATACAACCCCCCAAACCAGGAAAATAGCAGGGACACTATAACTGCTCTCATTTGACCCTCAGACCCCATTCAAGGGTTGCCGCTTGTCCTAGTGACATTCTCTATAGCACGAGGTTCCAGGTTGGAACCACCCGTTGAATTTGGTCACATCTCTTCAGTCTCCTTCAGCCTAGAACATGGTCCCAGGCTTCCCTCATCTTTCAGGACCTTGGCATGTTTGAAGATTACTGGTCAGTTATTTTGTAGAATGACCTTCAGTTTGGATTTGACTGATGATCATTCATGATTAGATTTAGGTAGGCTGTGGCTTTTGCTGGAGAAGGCAATGGCAACCCACTCCAGTACTCTTGCCTGGAAAATCCCATGGATGGAGGAGCCTGGTAGGCTGAAGTCCATGGGGTCGCTAAGAGTCGGACACGACTGAGCGACTTCACTTTCACTTTTCACTTTCCTGCATTGGAGAAGGAAATGGCAACCCACTTCAGTGTTCTTGCCTGGAGAATCCCAGGGATGGGGGAGCCTCGTGGGCTGCTGTCTGTGGGGTCACACAGAGTCGGACACGACTGAAGTGACTTAGCAGTAGCAGCAGTGGCTTTTGGGGAGCAACTACATAGAGATGATTCTGCGTTTTTCATTGCCCCTTATCGGTTCTATACTAATGACGTCCATCGTGAGTGCTTGATCAAGGTGATGTCTACCAGGCTTTTTCATGGTCAAGTGATCCCTTGTTCCTTTGTAATTCATGAGCATTTTGTGGGAGGTACATTGAAACTATGTAAATATTTTGTTCCTCATCAAGCTTTCAATTTGTTTATTTCAGAATGACTTGTTTCCTATTTTATTTAAATAGTTATAATTTTTTGATGCTCAAATTGTCCCTGGTTTGCCTAGTGGTATCCATTGAAGTGCTAGTTACTCAGCCGTGTCTGACTCTTTGCAACCCCATGGACTGTAGCCCACCAGCCTCCTCTGTCCATGTGATTCTCCAGCCAAGAATACTGGAGTTGGTTGTCATTGCCGTCTCCAAGGGGGTTGTGTCCATTGAAGCTGCCTCTGTATTTGACTTTTCTACCTCACTGTTTAAATTCTTCCTTGCTTTCTGCCACAGCAAGATATTTCCTGTATCTTGGATTTGCCAAATTCCAGCTTTGGCATCAGCTGTTTCTTCAGGGGGCCCTGATTTTTTTTTTAGGGGAGGAGGACATTCAGAAAGGACTATCTAGGCACACTCCATAGAGTTGGACTGTAAAGAAAGCTGAGCACCAAAAAATTGATGCTTTTGAACTGTGGTGTTGGAGAAGACTCTTGAGAGTCCCTTGGTCTTTAAGGAGATCCAATCAGTACATCCTAAAGGAGATCAGTCCTGGGTGTTCATTGGAAGGACTGATGTTGAAGCTGAAACGCCAATACTTTGGCCACCTGATGCAAAGAGCTGACTCATTTGAAAAGACCCTGATGCTGGGAAAGATTGAGGGCAAGAGGAGAAGGGGACGACAGAGGATGAGATGGTTGGATGGCATCACCGACTCGATGGACATGGGTTTGGGTGGACTCCGGGAGTTGGTGATGGACAGAGAGGCCTGGTGTGCTGTGGTTCATGGGGTTGCAAAGACTCGGACACAGCTCAGAGACTGAACTGAACTGAAGGCACACTCTATATGCTTACCGTCGTTGTGGTTGTCATTATTCCCAAGCCCTAGCAATGGACAGAGCTACATTTATTTCTGTATTTACCTATGTGTATTGAAAACCCTTTACTCGCATCAATATATCCAATTACAATCTAACAACACATACAATTCATTTCATTTTTCTCCCTTTCTGCTGTCCTTAAAATGTTTCCTTATCTGCTCAGTCCTCCTGCACATAACCGATCTCCCATCTCCCCTTGTCAGACTCTCTCCTCTAGAGGCTCTGCCTCTGACTTGCATTCTGGGCCACAATTCCCTCCTGTCACATGAAGGCTGTCCTCTGACACCCATCGTACTCACTCCCGCTTAGGGATGACCTCCTTCCATGCCGGGCACTCCCTCCAGGCCTCTGTGGGCATGCCATCTTTAATTAGCCTGAGCTCCAGGTCCCTTGTGCCAGACCATTGTCCTTCCAGCTCAGGTGCTCTGCTGGTCATTGCAATGTGACTCAAAGCAGATTTGAGAAGACTCTTCTTGGATATATACAAAACCAAGAAACCAAGCTCTGAGAGACAGTAACAACCACCACCCGATTTAATCATGTTATTCTATTTAAAACCTGTAGCTTAAACTACTAAGATGATATTTGTCAATTCTCCTTTAAATTTAAATAAACAATAGGGCTTGGCTGTGAGACTTCAGCAGTTGATTGATGGAGAGGAGATGAAGGAGTGTCTAGGTTTGTATCCTGGCAGAGCATAGCTTAGGGGGTGAGGAGGCAACAGGGAACTAGGGCAAAAGTTGCAGACCCTTTCCTGCCTCCATCCCTGCTTCCGAGCTTCACTCCAGAGCCAGATGTCCTGATTAAGGAATAAATGAAGATTAGGAAATAGCCAAGAGTTCCGAAAGAGGCAGCTGACAGAAGATGCTTCTGGTAGACCAGGAGACTTCAGGGGAAAAGAAAAAATTAATCCAATTTTATGTAAGTGAATTTCCTCTCAACCCAGTAAGGCAGGAAATGTAATCTCCTAGGAAAGATTGGACATTTTGTTTTCTAGTTACCGCTTTTTTTCTGTGCTGGAGAGACAATTTTACTTCAGAGGTGTGGACCGGGGGGATGAGTGGATCTGACTGGCTGGCGCTCTGCTCCCTTCCAAGGGACACCCTCAGGGGGCAGCCCTTCCAGGCAGAGGGAGGGGGGCTGGTGGTGGGGCAGGCGTAGGGACCACTCCACCGCTCCCCTGATGGAACTGGAACACAAAATAGGATTGTCCTGAGCTGTGATTAATAGCCTTTCAAAGGAAAATGAAGATTCGCAGAAGAAGCAAAACCCCCAAATGGTTCTTGTTTTATCCTCCTCCTAAGTATGTCTCTCTGGGTGGAATGGCAAAGGAAGTAGAGAGCCTCTTCCTTAATCTGAACCTCCCTCTAAGGCGTTCCCTCTGTCCATGTGTGTGTGTGCTGTGCTGAGTTCCTTCAGTCGTGTCTGACTCTTTGTGATCCCATGGACTGTAGCCCGCCAGGCTCCTCTGTCCATGGGATTCTCTAGGCAAGAATACTGGAGTGGGTAGCCATTCCCTTCTCCAAGGGATCTTCCTGGCCCAGGGATTGAACCCACATCTCCTATGTCCTCTGCATTGGCAGGCATGTTCTTTACCATCAGCACCACCTGGGAAACCCTAGCACCCTGTGTCCACACCAGCTCCCAAATATCTGTCAGAGTTTGAATTAAGGAGGAAATACTCTCTTTTCTCCCCCCTGCTCCTATCTGTGCAGTGAGCTCTTACCGTCCCACATGGAATCAGGGAAATGCAGTTTTGGGGAGAAGAAGTGCTCATTTTCATTGGGCTTGACCAACTGCATCTTTGTTTTGTGTTTCCTTTTTAAGAAAAATCACTTCAAAATGATTAATGATGCCTGAAGCCACCGGCCGTGCTTCCTGCGGTGAAGTGCGGAACTTCTGTGCATGTCTGGGTTTGTAGGAGGGTGTGCTCCTGACTCCAGGGAGGGAAGCTTTCCCAGACTGTACAGACAGTTGGGTCTTTGTTCAGAAAAACTGACTCTCAGGAGGAAACGCTGCAGAATGGGACCATGTCCCCTGCAGGGAGGGAAGGACTTGCTCCAGTTACGGAAGGGAAGGGAAATCCTTTACTTCTGAAGGTGCCGGAACAAGAGGGTCGCTGGGTTAGCGGGAGTCTAATCCTTTTTTGAGGGGTGGAGTGGGAGTTAAGAACAATGAGGTTGGCATTTTTGAAAACAGGTGGGATTATTGAAGGATTACAGTAGAGGGGTAGGTGAAACAAAGGGTCACCGTCCTGCTGGGATGCGGCCATTCTGCTGGACCTGCAGGCTGGCCTTGGGGCACTGATTCCCCGGGGAGTGCCCGCCTCCTCCAACCCATTTCTCAGGAGCAGCCTGACGGGACTCTCCATCCTTTCTTCCCTGAGGACTCAGCAGGGGAAGCTCAGGGCTGGCTTGCAGCCGCTGCCGTTGATATTTCTGTGAATCCTATTTGGAAAAGAGAATATGGGCTGTGCTCAGTCGTTTCAGTCATGTCTGACTCTTTGTGACCCCATGGACTGTAGCCCACCAGGCCCCTCTGTCCATAGGATTCTCCAGGCAAGAATGCTGGAGTGGGTTGCCATGCCCTCCTCCAGGGGATATTACCAGGGATCAAACCCGTGTCTCTGTCTCTCGCAGTGCAGGTGGATTCTTTACCACTGAGCCATGGGGGATGCCCTGGAAAAGAGTATGATTGACTCTTCTTTATGGAAACTAAAATTAAATATATAATACTGTTGGGAGATTCTTTTTCTGAATTTTGGAAGTTCAATATTTTGTTATGTAAAGCTCCCCCCCCCACCATGTGAAACCTTTATATTATTGCTCTAAGGACAACGTATTTGTGGAGTGGAATTAAAAAAACAAAAAACAGACCATACTTTTCCCTTTTCTGGAGCTCCATGCAAACCATCATGGTCCTTTCCCTCAGTGATGAGCTGTATAGGGGAGTGGAATGTGCCATTCGGAAGGGCCATTGCCTGGGCTCAGACACCAGCTTAGGAGAGATGGTGGGGGGTGAGGGATGGGGAGTGGGAGTTAGGAGGGGGTACAGGAGCTCTAAATGCTAAAGGAGGGGCTGCGAGGGAGCACATGTGCATGTGGGAAGCCTTCTCCTCTCTGAACACATTAATTCAACTCAGTTTCTCTGGGACCCATAACCTTTCCCACTTACGGGAGAGCAGGAACAGTGGATGGTGGCAGCGGGGGAACTTGAAGGCACAAAGCCTTGCTGCATGATTATCTTCTGCTAGAAAAGTCAGATGTAGGAAAACAAAACCACCACTACCTTCACCCCAGCACCACCCCCACCAAAATACCCCTCACACAGGCCCCTCCTGAACTGAGCTGTTCTTATGTTACCTTTCGGAAACCAGGCTCTCATTTTGCAGAATTATCTTAGCCTCAACTGTGTTTGCAATTGTAAGTAATTTTGGGCAGTGTTCCCAACGGGTTGGGCCCGGGAGGACTGATCTTTATGTTAACAGGCTGAGCACCTGGCCCGGAAATCTGGGAACACAGGTTTCCTTCCCACGACGCTGTTTCCATGCAAATTCATCGATTAGCTGGTATGCGTGTCCGTTTATCTAGGAGCATGTGTGCTGACAATTGGCTTCTGACTGTAAAATATGGTCTTGGGGCAGGAAATGATGAATTGTCTGCTTTAAAGTGTGTTAGCGTGCATGTGTCTGTGTGGTGTGTTTGATGACAGTCACTATTAGTATGCGTGTTTACAAGACTTAAAGGTAAAGACATAAAATAACTAAAAAATGGAAAGGTATGCATAAACAAAAAGGCTGTTTGGGTTGTCTGGACACTTGTGCCCTCCTGATGGAGTTGGGACTGAAGGGAATCTCATTTCTTGCTGAGTGCATTATTTCCAAATACAAACCAGGAGATGATTCAAGGCAGAAAAACATGTCTATCTTGAGTAGTCCATATGGGGACATGTATCTTCTTGAAAAGATACTGGGGGCTGCAAACATCTCAAGTAGTCTGTATTATGAACAAACATCTTTTTATCTCTGCCTGTTTTTCACTTTTTAAAAAAATATTTTTGGAAAGCTGCTTATTTTTTGCTGGGCCAGGTCTTTGTTGCTGCACGCAGGCTCTTTCCAGTTGAAGCGACTGGGGGCTACTCTCTAGCTGTGGTGCATGGACTTCTCCCCGCAGTAGCTTCTCTTGTTGCAGAGCACAGGCTCTGGGTGCACAGGCTTCAGCAGTAGTGACACATGGCCTCAGTTGCTCCTGGTGTGTGGATTCTTCCCAGACCAGGGATCAAACCCATGACCCACGCATTGGCAGGCAGATTCTTATCCAAGGGACTGCCAAGGGAGTCCTAGTTTTTTACTTTTAAAACAGTGTCAGTGGTAGTAAGGTCTTCATCCAATGTGGTAAGCATGCAGAGGCCACTTAGTCCCTTGTAGAAATCTGGAATAACAGACTAGTTAATTTTAAGAAAATTTAGGCCATTTACCATTATGAATTCTGTAATCTCCCAAGTAAGGAGACCGACTTAAAGAAATGAAGCAAAATGACAATGGATTCATTACAAAAAGGGCATTTCAATACAGGAGGCAGGAAGCACATCACCTCAGAAGAAGAGCAGAGCTTTAAAGTTAAAGAAATGTCATGTGATGAAGACCAGCTGCCCTTGCCGCCTTTCTCTTCCTCATTTTGCTGTGAGGGGCGTGTGGGAACCCCTCCTTTTTGTAACTGTGTGTGAAGCAGCACACGGAGAGCCTTTAAACTGAGAGTTCACTCTGCATTAGAAATGTTATGATAGCAGAGGTACCAGCATGAATTAAAGGGCAGGGAAATGGGAGCAAGGTGGCTGGTTTGGATGGAGCTGGTCCAGGATGGACTACGACAGCGCTCACGGAGGACTAAGGCTGGGGGCTCTGTGCCTACACACGTTACTTCATTGAATTGCTGTCTTGTTGCCAGAGGTTTGTTTCAATTCCCATGTATTCAGGCCACATACACTGTGGTTCTGGCCAGAGCTAGCATCTTTATGAAGATGGTGGTGGTGGTGGCGGGGGGAGTTGGGGAGGGGGAATGCTTCTGAGACACAGAAGCTGGAAGGGTGGAGGAACAAACTCTTGACTTAAAATAGAAAGCAGTGACACGAAAGGTGGGAAGGTAAGAGCCGTCACACACCCAGAAGGCCAGGGACAATGGACTGCTGAGGTGACTAGAAAATAGTCTAGCATCAGTTAGGCAGATCCTGGGGTCACTTGATGAGGTGATCAGCTTGCAGAAGGTGAGACCTGGGTCCTGAGAATCTAGTGAGAAAGGGAAATAGAGATGTAGGGGTCGAGAGCAGTTCCAGAAGGTAGCAGAAGGGTAGATTTTGTTTCCTTTCTTTTTTTAATGGAAAGACTTGAACATACTTTTAATCACTCAAAGATTTACTGGGTGTCTACTAAGTACCTAGGATTGTGGTCAGTGCTGGAGATTTCAAGAGAAAAGGAGGCTCTGCTCTTAAAGAGTTCTCAAGTCTGGGAACTTTTGGAGGGAGACAGTGAGAGAGGCAGACAGATAATGCTAAGGTTTTGGGCTAAGAGCTCTCCAGGAGGAAAGTGTGGGCCTCTAGCACAGAGCAAGACTATGCATCTTTACTGAGGAGGACTGTTGGTCGGGAACAGCATTATAGGGGTCACTGGGAGTGGGGCTTTGAAGGATGATTAGGGGTTCTCCGGGCAAAGAATGGAGGAATGGCCTCATAGGCAGAGAAAATAGTGGGTGCCAAAGAATGGAGAGCTCTTAGTCAGTGGTACAGCCAGAATGCAGAGCACAGTGAGGAAGGGGAGGCTTCTGAGTTCCCACCTAGGCTGAGGACTTTATGTGTCAGTAGACTGAGGGGAGACAGCCCGTTGAACAAAGATGAAGCTATGATAAGCGAGGGTGAAGGAAGAGAAGCTGAATGAAGATAAGAGTGATCGGGGGGTGGGGAGGAGGAACATGCCAGGAGCTGGTGGCACCTGGCCTGGCTTTCCTCCCTGTCTGAGTTGCTGTGACCATCTGGCTGGGATGCGGAGACCACGAAGGGGAGACAGGGAGGGGGAGGGGGGAC
>NW_011494901.1:2085421-2093613 GCF_000754665.1 Bison bison bison
GGGGGGGGGGGGGGGGTGGAGGAGCCACTCTGGGGAATTCTAGAGAGGAATCAAAGGATGGCCATATTGCCATTATTTGAGATTCACAAAGACTGTCATCAGACATGTAACTGATTTTCACTGACACCATCGCCCCTACATCTGTGGTTCTGCTTTTCATGAAGTGTGATCTTCCTTTCTGATATCCATTTTCTGTGAAGATATCAAGTGCCAGAGGCATGGCTGTTCTGAACAGGAGCCAAAGTATATTGATTACATATTCTCTGTCTTGTTGAAGCTTGTTTATATTTCACAGAGTCAAACATCCAGCAACAGGAAGGATTGTTCTTGGAACACCAATTATTGCTATTGGTGGGAGGTTTTCAATGAAGAGGAAAATCTGGATGAGTATTTAAGCTCAACTGTATTCCTCCCAAATTTTTGATCTTGAAGAGAAGAATGACATACAAAAGACCACATGGTTCATGTGAAGAACACTGGCTCTGGAGTTGGGAGGCTAAAGTTTTCATCCAGGTTATACCATTAATAATCTATGTGACTTTGAACAAAGTTTATTCTTGGTTCTGGCTTGAATTACAGTTTTTCTCCACCCCACCCACAACAATTGTAGAAGAACAATAATAAAATATTAGAAGACTTAAGACTTTTAATCACGATTTTAGAGATACAAACAGTTTTAGGAAATAGTTCTGAATTCTATTCCTATACCTAATTTAGAAAATGAAACTGACTAATGTATGTTTTATCAGCTCATGAAAAGTCAAGTCTGCTCAGGGGATTCACTAGTTTCTACCTGAAGGGAAAAGGAATGATAAGACCAGAATATGAAAACAATTCAGCATTGGAGAATCAGAGAAAATCAGACTTACTTACCATGGAAACATTAACAGTTAAAGCAGCATTGGGGTTCCTAGGTGCTCGTGGTAAAGAACCCACCTGCCAATGCAGAGAGTAAGAGACTCAGGTTTGATCCCCGTGTTGGGAAGATCCCTTGGATGAGGGCATGGCATTCCAGCATTCTTGCCTGGAGAAATCCGTGGACAGAGGAGGCTGGCGGGCTACAGTCCATAGGGTTGCAAAGAGTTGGACATGACTGAAGCAACTCAGCATGCACGCATGCGAAGCAGCATAGGCTAAGCAGAAGATGCCTGCTGATGTTATCCATGATGACTTTTACATATAATTTAGATGATTTGTGGGTGAATTCCATAAAAAAAAGATCAAGAAAAAAAGAGGATAGTCTTTTCAGGAGGATAATTATGATACTATCTCCTTTGTTGTTGTTGAGTTACTCAGTTGTGTCCAACTCTGCAACCCCGTAGACTGCAGAACACCAGGCTTCTCTGTCCTTCACCATCTCCCAGAGCTTGCTCAAACTCATGACCATTGAGTCAGTGATGCCATCCAACCATCTCCTCCTCTGTCGTCCCCTTCTCCTTCTGCCTTCAGTCTTTCCCAGCATCAGGTCTTTTCTAATGAGAAAAGGGATTCTGCAGACATGGTTAAGTTCAAGGATCTTGCATTCAGAAATTACCCTGGATTTTCCAGGTGGGTCTAGTGTAGTTACAAGCAGGAAAGCATGAGGCTGAGGCTAAGAGAGAAGGAGATGTGACAACACAGGGAGAGGCTGGAGCGATGCCCTTGTTGAAGGGGACCATGGACCAGGGAAGCACACAGCATCCAGAAACTGAAGAAGGCAGGGGATGGATGGTCCAAAAGGGCCTCTAGAGGGATTGTAGCCCTGCTGACACCTTGATTTTAGCCCCCTAAGGCCCATTTTTGGACTTCTGATCTCGGGTAGTTCAAGATAATCAAGTTGTGTTGTTCTAAGCCAGTGAATTTATGGCAACTTGTTACAGCAGCAATAAGAAGCTAATCCAGACTTGCTGAATGGTCCTGATCCTCTGGGTTGTGTACTCCTCCTGGTTACAGTCTACTTCCTTCTGCCCTTAGTCTACCCCACATCTCTTTCTCTTCTAGTCCTGGTCACTTTCTTTTCTAACTGTCCTTGTGATTGTCTTTTCATAGGACGTATGCTTCCTGAGTGCAGGGAATTGTCTTATTCACTTCCATGTCTTAGCTGTGGCTGCAGGGCCTAATGGGGAGGGAGATCTCAGCCACTGTTTGAGTGTACTCAGTGCCAAATGAGGAATTTTCAAATGGGTCAAAAGAATAGATTGTAAAGAATCGTGCCTGCCATTTCTGACTTGGTGAGATCTGAGTGTCACCCTTTGATGATACCAGCTGAAGATGAAGGCAATGGCGCCCCACTCCAGTACTCTTGCCTGGAAAATCCCATGGGTGGAGGAGCCTGGTGGGCTGCAGTCCATGGGGTCACTAAGAGTCGGACACGACTGAGCAAATTCACTTTCACTTTTCACTTTCATGCATTGGAGAAGGAAATGGCAACCCATTCCAGTGTTCTTGCCTGGAGAGCCCCAGGGACGGGGGAGCCTGGTGGGCTGCCATCTATGGGGTCGCACAGAGTCCGACACGGCTGAAGCGCCTTAGCAGCAGCAGTAGCAGCAGCTGAAGGTGAAGATGGGTGGGGAGGGAATGTGGGAAGTGCCTTTTTATCTGTGAACTCCTTGGTTCTGTGCACTTTCCTCCCCTGTTCCTTCCCTTACACCATGGTCTCCTGAAGTCTGGTGTGAACAGCTGGCTTGTGGGTTACTGAATCTGAGTGGGCCGCTGATTCATCTGAGAGAGAGCTCTGCCAAGCCCTGTTCAGCTCACATGGCCTGATGATTGGTGGGAAGCAGTGTAGGATCCTCCATGTGCTTATTCCTCTCCCATCCTCAGTGCTGGGTCTCCTGGGGCCACAGGCTTTCTGGAGACCCCCATGTAACTTCTGCTCTCGAGGTCTGGACCTTGATGCGGCCCTCGGGCTCTGCTTGACCAGTGGAATAAGAAAAGGACTCTTTTCTGTTCTGACAGCAGTTGCACCTCCCTTGAGCCTTCGACTGAGCTCCTGTGCGAACTGTTATTTCTCTTGCTGCTTCCTGTCCTTTCTGTGAACCTGGGCAGGGCTTCTCTAGAGGCTGAGCTGTAAATTCCATACTTCAGATTACTCTGTACCTGCAACTCCTGGATTCCTTTGCCCCAGGAAGCCACAGAAGTCCCATCCCTCTCTCCTGTTTCTCCTTCTTCTAGAAGTCACTGTCTTTTCTCCTCTTCCATTAAAAAAAAAACAACCAAACACTTTATTAATTTATTTTTGGCTGCACTGGGTCTTTGTTGCTGTGCCTGGTCTTTCTCTGGTTGCAGTGTGCAGGCTTCTCTTTGCAGCGGCTTCTCGTTGCAGAGCACAGGCTCTAGGCGCATGGGCTGCAGTAGCTGCAGCATTCGGGCTCCACTGTAATGGTGCGTGGGCTCTAGAGCACAGGCTGAGTAGTTGTGGCACACAGGTTCAGTTGCTCTGTGACATGTGGATCCTTCCCCCGAATCAGGATCAAACCTGTGTCTCCTGTATTGGCAGGCAGATTCTTAACCACCGGGCCACCAGGGAAGTCCTTCTCTTGCATCTTTTCCTCTCCATCCTGGATGACTTTATCAGAGAAAATCCATTCGGCTTTCTCTGAAAGGAAGGACACCCACGGGTCCACCTGGGATGTCCTCTTCTACCCAACCTGGCCATCTTTTCACCAGCTGCCAAATTGCTTTGGAAGGTCACATCATACATTTCTTAAAGAAGTCCCTAGGGATTTAACAACTCATAACATTAAAAAGTACTTAAGAACACGGGGTGTTTTGGCCGCCGCTCCTGTCCCTCTGCTGGTTGCCAGCGTTGAATGAACTGATGCTGATGAGGAGCTTCTGCTTCCTCTCTCACCAGGCTGATGACAGCTCTCTCAAGGGTACACACTAGGTTCAAAGAACAGTCTTCTCTGATAGAGGAAGGCATTTTGGTGAAGCTAATTAAAATTACATGGAGGGCATATACCCCAAAGAATCGAAAGCAGGGAAATGCGAACAGATGTTTGTACACCCACGTCCATGCAGCATTATCCCCAACAGCCAAAATGTGAAAACAAACCAAATGTCTTTAGACAGATGAATAAACAAAATGTAGTCTACACACACTATGGAATATTATTCAGCCTTAAAAGGAAATGAAATTTGGGTACATACTACAATGTAGTTCAGCCTTGAAGACATTATGCTAAGTGAAGTAAGCCAGAAACAAAAGGGTAAGTATTGTGTGATTCCATTTAGAATCGTCAAGTTCATAAACAGATGGTACAATGGTGCTTACCAGGGGTTGGGAGAGAAGGAAACGAAGAGTTGTTGTTTCATGGGTTCAGAGTTTCAGGCTGGGGAGATGAGCAATTTCTGGGAATGGAAGGTGGTGATGGCTACATGACAGGGCGACTGAACTTAATGCCACTGAGTCATACTCTTCAAAATGGTTACTATGTGGGACTTCCCTGGTGGTCCAGTGGTTAAGATTTTGCCTTCAAATATAGGGGGTGCATGTTCAACCCCTGGTCAAGGAGCTGAGATTTCACATGCCTCATGGCCAAAACACTGAAACATAAAACAAGTAATGGAACAAATTCAATAAAGACTTGAAAAATGATCCACATTAAAAAAAAAATATCTTTGTATGCTGTGCTTAGTCACTTAGTCGTGTCTGCCTCTTTTTGACCCCATGGACTGTAGCCCACCAGGCTCCTCTGTCCTTGGGGATTCTCCAGCAAGAATAAGTGGGTTGCCATGTCCTCTTCCAGGGGATCTTCCCAATCCAGGATTCAAACACAGGTTTCCCATATTACAGACAGATTCTGTACCATCTGAGCCATCAGGGAAGCCCATGTATATTTTATCACAATCAAAAATATTTTAAAAAATAACATGGAATCAAGGTATGCTGGTTTTCCCACAAGTTACATTCTTTTTTTGTTTAAGGGTACACTTATAAAAAAAGTCAAAAGACACACAAAAATTGTTGAAGATTACTTATCAGTGTGGTTCCCAATCTGTGTACCTTTCTCTTTCCAAGTAATGGTGAGAAAATCTTCTTTAAACAGGACTAAAGTACACCTGCCTACTAAGTAATTTTTTCTGTGAAGCTGGCACGCTAATCTAGAAAAGAAAACACATATAATGAGTCAAATGTGTATTTGCAAAAGTGACCAAATAAACTTGGTGATGGTGGCAGCTCCTTGGAGCTGTGCTGGGTCCTTGGATTTTGCAATTTATGTATACATACCAAGTAACACTTTTGTCCTGGGAAGTATGTGACCTCCAAGTAGTGGGCATGCTGAAGCGGAGGCTTGGATTAAAACAAAACAAGCGGTCTGATTCCTCTTGGTTCAAGTGATTTTTGTGGCTGAAAGCTGTGTTGAACTTTTGAAAAAGAAATACCACCCGCTTACCCTGTGAATGGAGATTTGTTGTTTGGGTGGAATAAACATAGATGTGATGGCCAGGTGCCCTGAGTACTTGGCAGGCTTCGCGGGTGAGTTCTAGCCAGTCATCTTGCCATTCTCTACCTGCGTGCACTGGGGCAGTTGGGGCTTCTGGCTGTCTACATCACACCTGCTCTAGACTTCCAGGACAACCCAGATTGTATTTTGTAAAAATAATTTCGGGTGCAGGTGTTGTGAGAAAGGAAGTACCTCCTCTAATGTAATTTAAAACAAAGATAAGATTAAACCACAAAATATGTATAAGGAACTCCAACAATATTTTTTGTTTTGCTCTGATTATTAATTCAAAACTGTTTTGAAATATCAAAGTGCAACTATTTCATAGTATTCATCTTCTCTCCATCTTTTCCTCCTTCCTTCTTTTTCCCTCCCCTCCTCACTTCCTTCCCTTTTGTCTTCATTTTTTTCATTTGCTTGGTTTTGCTATGCATGCATCCCAAGTACTGCTTTGTCCACTTTCTGTAAAATCCTGTGCTTCCAAAACAAAATGTCAGATAAAACTTTTTTGTCCTACTTTGCTACCATGTCTTTAGGAAAGGAATATAGATGACTACAAGATTATATTAAAAGGAAATAGGAAAAGGAGTACATCAAGGCTGTATATTGTCACCCTGCTTATTTAACTTACATGCAGAGTACATCGTGAGAAACGCTGGGCTGGAAGAAGCACAAGCTGGAATCAAGATTGCCGGGAGAAATATCAATAACCTCAGATATGCAGATGACATCACCCTTATGGCAGAAAGTGGGAACTAAAGAGCCTCTTGATGAAAGTGAAAGAGGAGAGTTAAAAAGTTGGCTTAAAGCTCAACATTCAGAAAACGAAGATCATGGCGTCTGGTCCCATCACTTCATGGGAAATAGATGGGGAAACAGTGTCAGACTTTATATTTTTAGGCTCCAAAATCACTGCAGATGGTGATTGCAGCCATGAAATTAAGACACTTACTCCTTGGAAGAAAAGTTATGATCAACCTAGAAAGCATATTTAGAAGCAGAGACATTACTTTGTCAACAAAGTTCCATCTAGTCAAGGCTATGGTTTTTCCAGTAGTCATGTATGGATGTGAGAGCTGGACTATAAAGAAAGCTGAGTGCCGAAGAACTGATGCTTTTGAACTGTGGTGTTAAGGAAGACTCTTGAGAGTCCCTTGGACTGCAAGGAGATCCAACCAGTCCATCCTAAAGGAGATCAGTCCTGGGTGTTCATTGGAAGGACTGATGCTGAGGCTGAAACTCCAATCCTTTGGCTACCTGATGCGAAGAGTTGACTCATTTGAAAAGACCCTGATGCTGGGAGGGATTGAGGGCAGGAGAAGAAGGGGATGACAGAGGATGAGATGGCTGGATGGCACCACCAACTCGATGGACATGAGTTTGGGTAAACTCCGGGAGTTGGTGATAGACAGGGAGGCCTGGAGTGCTGTGATTCCTGGGGTTGCAAAGCGTTGGACAGGACTGAGTGACTGAACTGAACTGAACAAGATTAGCAGGAGTTGTTGAGGGAGATATAAGGGTTGACAATGATTGGTAAGAGTAATCTGAAAACAGAAAAGACAGGGAGGGTGTGGCGGTAATATCTAATCCTAGCATTTTCTTTTCTGTCAACAGCCTTCCTCAACTACCACATATGGAAGCCTCTCCCAGCAGAAAATGAATGGGGGCCCAAAAGAGAACAGGAAATGATGTTCCTTTAGATGGCTGGGTGACCTGGTAGGGACTAAGGAGTTCTGGTTCTACTGGCCTCTAGAGCCAGCCCATTGGATGAGGCTGGAAGCTAGGATGAAGGGAGCTCTCTCCCTGGGGCTGTTGTTGGCAGACTCAGGAGGAGGGGGAGGAGGAGGGTCCTCTGGTTTCTTTTAGGTTGTCCACATGACTCAGGTTGGCATGACAGAAAAAGGGGCAGACACACTAGCCCCCGAGTAAAGATTATATATTTGATGGGCCCTTTCCCTATAATACAGAAGTGGAGGTTGTGTCTGGGTGATGGAAAGACTCTTCTAGTAGCATTTGAAATGCTGCTCAATTATAACAGTAGTAATAGTAACTACAGTTAATAGGTTGGCTAAGTGCTTTTTTTGCATCATCGCATTTCAACCTTACATTGCACTGCTGTTTTCTTCTTTACAATAAACTGTGGAAAATTATGAAAGAGATGGGAATACCAGACCACCTGACCTGCCTCTTGAGAAACCTGTATGCAAATCAGGAAGCAATGGTTAGAACTGGACATGGAACTACAGACTGGTTCCAAATAGGAAAAGGAGTACGTCAAGGCTGTATACTGTCACCCTGCTTATTTAACTTATATGCACAATACATCATGAGAAATTCTGGGCTGGAAGAAGCACAAGCTGGAATCAAGATTGCCAGGAGAAATATCAATAACCTCAGATATGCAGATGACACCACCCTTATGGCAGAAAGTGAAGAGGAACTAAAAAGCCTCTTGATGAAAGGGGAGAGTGAAAAAGTTGGCTTAAAGCTCAACATTCAGAAAACGAAGAGCATGGCATCCAGTCCCATCACTTCATGGCAAATAGATGGGGAAACAGTGAAAACAGTGGCTGACTATTTTTGGGGGCTCCAAAATTACTGTAGATGGTGATTGCAGCCGTGAAATTAAAAGACGCTTACTCCTTGGAAGGAAAGTTATGACCAACCAAGAAAGCATATTTAGAAGCAGAGACATTACTTTGTCAACAAAGTTCCATCTAGTCAAGGCTATGGTTTTTCCAGTAGTCATGTATGGATGCTGTC
>NW_011494901.1:2093744-2098292 GCF_000754665.1 Bison bison bison
GATTGGAAGGACTGATGCTGAAGCTGAAACTCCAATCCTTTGGCCACCTGATGCAAAGAGCTGACTCATTTGAAAAGACCCTAATGCTGGGAAAGATTGAGGGCAAGAGGAGAAGGGGACGACAGAGGATGAGATGGCTGGATGGCATCACTGACTCGATGGACATGGGTTTGAGTGAACTCCGGGAGTTGGTGATGGACAGGGAGGCCTGGCGTGCTGCGGTTCCAGGGGTCTCAAAGAGTCGGACACAACTGAGTGACTGAATTGAACTGAGTATAGCAGTATTATTATCTGCAACATATATATATATATATATATATGTTTGCCTGAGGACAGAGAGACTAAGAGCAAACTCCTCATCATATGTCTATTTATTTCCACCGTCTTTTACTCTTTTCAACACTGTTGATTCTTATATTTTGGTAAGAAATAATTTGATCCACTGTGAGTATCAGGAAAGGAAAGGAAGTCTTGTTTGGAAATCACTGCCAGGGATTTGCTGCAAGTAGAAGAAGGAAGGAAACTGGCTTCTCTGAGCCAAACTCCTTGCCAGTGAAGCCAGGCAGTCCTTCCCACAGTCTGGGTGCTCTGATGCCATAAAACAGGAGTGTTTCAGTTTTATTGGAATGTGGGAATGACAGTAAAAAAAAAAAAAAGAAACAGCTTTGAGGTGTGGTTTTTTTAAGGTGGCATGGAGATGAAGTTTTTTTTTAATGTTTCAGTTTGAGCAGTAAGAGAAGTTGAGCAATCTTGAATTCTGAATAAAAAGAAAAGCCAACATTACAGCATCAACCAGTGATACGGAACTACCCTTGAGGGAGACAGTGGCAGGTGGGAGCCACTAACTGGAGGGACCCCAGCTTAGCGCCCTGTGGGGAAGTGAACCCCGACCGGAAGCGCTCTCTGGCTGTGCTGGCTCTACTCTGCCACCACTCTCATTCCCTGCTCTGTGCCCCGGAGCCTAGTCCCTGAAGATTGCCCCTCCTGAGCTTCTTTGCATTCTGTCTTCTGCTTGGGTGTGGCCCATGGGAGGTACCAGCAAGGTGAGGCGGCAGGAGGAAAGAGAGGCTGGGATATTCTTTATTCTCTTCCTGCTGTGGTGATGTGTCTCTAGAAGTTGCTATTTCCTCTTTGGAGACAACTCTAGCAGGCCGCCTCCCCTTAATGATTCTGGGGCAAACTGGGTTCATTCACTTTCATGTCCCCTCAGCCCCAGGGACTGTAGTAGGTGTTATCACTAATGTCCAATCAGGAAAACAAAAAGCCCTTGATGTTTTAAGAACAGAAGGATTTAATGCAGGGGATTTGTTACAGTGCTAATTGGAAGGACTGTGTTGGGGGAGGGGGGAGACATCAATGTTGGAGCAAAAAGGAGAAAGTGTGTGTGTGTGTCTGTGTGATATACAGGAGCAATTGAAGATTTCCTAAGTTCACTGATTGCTAGCTAAATGGTTGTGGGTCATTTCAGAAAATCTGAGCCTGGATAGAAGGACAGGAAGGGTGGCATGAATGTATAGAAAAAGAATTTGTTTTTTAATTTAGGCAAACTAGGGCCTATAGGCCAAATCCAGTTGCCACCTGTGTTTATCAATAAAGCTTTATTGAAACACAGCTCTACTCACTTGCTTATGTATTGTCTATGGTTGTTTTTTCCCCCTAGAGTGGGCCCTCCGGAGTTGTAATGACAGAGACCTTATGGCCACAAAGCCTAAAATGTTTACTCTCTGATCATTTACAAAAAATATCTGCTGATTGCTGCTTTAGACTATTGTGCAGAGTTTCTCAAGAATTAAGATCCTTAGCAGAAGGAATCTTAGGAATCATCTTGTCTCATTTTATAGTTGAGGAAATGAATACCCATATTCTCCTGGCTAGCTTAAATCTGTAGTTTAAAAAAGACACATAGGAGAAAAACTAGAGGGAATTTGGAGAATAAAATCAACAGTTTTTAAATGTCCTTTGAGGAAAGTCAAACTTTCATGATATAGGTTAGAAAATTAAAAGTGTGACAGCAATTAGCTATGGATTATGAGAAAATGAGCTGAACTGTAATTCTGTATTTCCACATAAGAAAGCTTTTCCCAAATGTAAATTGGTCAGATGCTGGAATTGGGTTTCTAAAGGAGTTCGGGGCCTGGTGACCTTTTAAACAGGGTTGGGACAGCTGCTTCAAGCGGCTTAGGTGAAGGTTGACGTGCTTTCTGAGGCAGTACCCAAACTTGCTCTTCATTCACTCACCACCAAATGGTCAGCAGGAAGGCAGGGACCCAAGGCAGGGTAGGGCAATACGGCATGCTGTCTGCCCTGGTGTGTGCTCACACACACAGTATTCTGTTCTCTGTACCCTTGGCCATGCTGAAAATTATCTTGAGGCTAGTCAGCTATCAGATGTTGATGCCAGCATTTGTCATCTGGATTGTAGGAGCTCCTTGAGCTTACTGATTCTGAGATCAGAGTGGTGGAGGTTTCATCTTAGTCCCTGAAAAAAATATCTTCAGTGGTAATTTGGAGCAGTTGTAGATTCAAATTTCACTGATATCTTTTTGATTTGAGAACAGGAAAAAATGGCAACGTTTGAGTTTATCATAGTACACGGCAAGTTCAGTCATTGCTAATGGATGTCAGCTGCAAAACTACAAAATGATTGGGTTGTTTTCATTTGTGGATGATTTTTTGGGGGCTACTTTAAGCTCTGGCAGACTCACCTCTTAGTAGACTATGTAGAGAATACATAGGTCTCTTATTTTAACACAAACTCTGAAGAGATAAGAATAGTATATTTAATTTCTATATTTCAAGCCCTAGGCACAGCCTGGCACGTTTTAGGGGCAGGTAAATACTTTTTCTTTTGTGGGGGTAGCAGGTGGTGGTGGTAGGAAGAGTAGCAGGTACGCATTAAATTGTGGCATCTCATCTTTATGGTGAGCTCCCTGGGATGGACAGTGAAGTGGTGTTATAACAAGGGATGCCCCTGAGATCTTGTGTTTCCTAGCCCACGGCACTGCTGTCCTTTCCTCTGCAGATCAAGGTCATCCCAGTTTAGATCTGCTGACAGGTAGGAATTGCTTAAGCAGCACATTTCTGGGAGTTCACACTGACGTCTTGACAATAAAGCTGGAATTTATATTGAGCCTTTCATCTTTGAAATTCAATGTTCTAATCTTTATGACTTACTTGTGAGGTATGAGAGAGCTGTTTTAATTACCTTCTTTTCAGGTAGAGGGGGAATGTGTTGGAGATATAGGTTCAAGGACCTTCTCAGAAACTCCCAATGAGTCAAGACCACGGTGGGAATGGAGTTGGACATTCTGTAGCCCCATATTAAAGTCGTCTTTATTTTCTTTCTCCAAGTGAAAAGTTGGGTAAATGCAGCATGCTTTTTAAACATTGCTTTAAGATAGGGATATTTGCAATGCTTTTTTTCCTAGTATGTTTCAAATGTGTTTAGAGTCAGAGAGATGGCAATCAAAGAAATTGTAAAGTCTATATTTTCTAAAATCTCTTCTAATGTACTTATAAGGTCTTTGGCCCAACTGCTGGATTTAATTTGAGGCTTAGAAGATAGTCATCATCTCTACTCTTCCCCCTTAGCCTGGTTTTTCTTCCCAGCTTCCCAATTGATCTTTCCTTAAAGTAACTATTAAAATGTCTCTGTTACAACTCACGGGCTTGTGATGACTGGTGATTCCCAGCCAAATCCAAGGCTTTAGGCAGATTACCTTCCCTCTGATCATAACACAGACCCTAAAGATTGACTCAGAAGGGATGGCTGAAAGCTCCAGACTTTTTTTTTTAATTTAATTTTTTATTGGAGGATAATTACTTTACAATATTGTGATGGTTTCTGCCATACTTCAACATGAAACAGCCATAGGGATACACATGTCCCCTCCCTCTTGAACCCCCCTCCCACCTCCCTCTCCACTCCATCCCTTTAGGTTGTCACAGAGCACCAGCTTTGGGTTCCCTGCATTATATAGTAAATTCCCATTCGCTATCTATTTAACATATGGTAGAGTATATGTTTTAATACTACTCTTTCAAGTCATCCCACCCTCTCCCTCCCCCACTGTGGTCAAAAGTCTGTTCTTTATGTCCGTGCCTCCTTTCAGTTCTGTTCAGTTCAGTTGCTCAGTTCAGTCTGACTCTTTGCTACCCCATGAATTGCAGCACGCCAGGCCTCCCTGTTCATCACCAACTCCCAGAGTTCACCCAAACTCATGTCCATTGAGTCCGTGATGCCATCCAACCATCTCATTCTCTGTCATCCCCCTCTCCTCCTGTCCCCAATCCCTCCCAGCATTAGGGTCTTTTCCAATGAGTCAACTCTTCGCATGAAGTAGCTAAAGTACTGGAGTTTCAGCTTCAGCATCAGTCCTTCCAATGAACATCCAGGACCGATCTCCTCTAGGATGGACTGGTTGGATCTCCTTGCAGTCCAAGGGACTCTCAAGAGTCTTCTCCAACACCACAGTTCAAAAGCATCAATTCTTCGGTGCTCAGCTTTCTTCATAGTCCAAATCTCACATCCATACATGACTACTGGAA
>NW_011494901.1:2098392-2121156 GCF_000754665.1 Bison bison bison
TCTCTGCTTTTGAATATGCTATCTAGGTTGGTCATAACTTTCCTTCCAAGGAGTAAGCGTCTTTTAATTTCATGGCTGCAGTCACCATCTGCAGTGATTTTGGAGCCCCAAAAAATAAAGTCTGACACTGTTTCCCCATCTATTCCCATGAATTGATGGGACCAGATGCCACGATCTTCGTTTTCTGAATGTTGAGCTTTAAGCCAACTTTTTCACTCCCCTCTTTCACTTTCATCAAGAGGCTTTTTAGTTCCTCTTCGCTTTCTGCCATAAGGGTGGTGTCATCTGCATATCTGAGGTTATTGATATTTCTCCTGGCAATCTTGATTCCAGCTTGTGCTCCATCCAGCCCAGCATTTCTCATGATGTACTCTGCATATAAGTTAAATAAGCAGGGTGACAATATACAGCCTTGATGTACTCCTTTTTCTATTTGGAACCAGTCTGTTGTTCCATGTCCAGTTCTAACTGTTGCTTCCTGACCTGTGCCTCCTTTCAGTTCAGTTCAGTTCAGTTCAGTCGCTGGTCATGTCTGACTCTTTGTGACCCCGTGAATCGCAGCACACCAGGCCTCCCTGTCCATCACCAACTCCTGGAGTTCACTCTGACTCATGTCCATCGAGTCAGTGATGCCATCCGGCCATCTCATCCTCTGTTGTCCCGTTCTCCTCCTGCCCCCAATCCCTCCCAGCATCAGAGTCTTTTCCAATGAGTCAACTCTTCGCATGAGGTGGCCAGAGTATTGGAGTTTCAGCTTTAGCATCATTCCTTCCTTACTGCCCTGCAAATAGGATCATCAGCACCATCTTTCTAGAATCCATATATAATTTATGCATTAATATATGTTATTTGTCTTTCTCGTTCTGACTTACTTCACTGTTTAATAGACTCTAGTTTCATCCACCTCATTAGAACTGACTCAAATGTGTTCCTGTTTATAGTTGAATAAAATTCCATTGTGTATATGTACCACTTCTTTATCCATTCATCAATCAATGCCCTTGTGTTCTAGCTATTGTAAATAATGTTGCAGTGAACAATGAGATATATGTGTCTTTTTAAAATTATGGTTTCCTGGGGGTTTCCAGTAGTGGGATTGCTGGGTCATATGATAGTTTTATTCCTAGGTTTTTTTTTTAAGGAATCTCCGAACTGTTCTCTATAGTAGCTGTATCAACTTGCATTCCCACCAATAGTGCAAGACAGTTCTGTTTTCTCCACATCCTTTCCAGCATTCATTGTTTGTAGACTTTTAGACGATGGCTATTCTGACTGGTGTGGGATGATACCTCATTGTAATTTTGATTTGCATTTCTCTAATATTGAATGATATGAATGATGGGGAGCATCTTTTCACGTGTTTATTAGCCATCTATGTCTTCTTCAGAGGAATGTCTTTAGCTCTTCTGCTCACTTTTTCATTGGTTTGTTTGTTTTTTTGGTTTTGAGCTGTGTGAGCTGCTTGTATAATTTGGAGATTAATCCTTTGTTAGTTGTTTCATTTGCTATTATTTCTCCCATTCTGAGGGTTGTCTTTTCACCTTGCTTATAGTTTCCTTCGTTGTGCAAAAGCTGTTAAGTTTAATTAAGTCCCATTTGTTTATTTTTGTTTTTATTTCCATTACAGCAGGAGGTGTGTCATAGAAGATCTTATTGTGACTTACATCAAAGAGTGTTCTGCCTATGTTTTCCTCTAAGAGTTTTATAGTTTCTGGCCTTACATTTAGGTCTTTAATCCATTTGAAAATTCAAGACTTTATAATTAAAACATGATGGTTATTTGGAGGACAATGGAGAGTGGCAATACAAGGGAAAAACTGGTTACACAGAGTGGATGGAATAATCTATGTTTGGTGATTCAACAATAGCAGCTTCCTCAACCTGTCTCATTGGCATTTATCAAACAGTCAACCATCTCAGAATCCTTGACAGTTAATCCATAGACCATCCTCTGTTGTTAAATATTCTGAGCTGAACTTTGCAGAAGAGCTGTACCAGCAGGCTTTATGATTTGACCTGGAGGACAAGTTGGAAAACCATGGCTGACCTAGACATTCAGTAAAAGCCCATTCCCTCAGGCAGGGAATACTCATTGCTCTGTTGCTCAGACTTTGCTCTTTCACAATTGCAAATTAAAACATAAGAAAATGTATTTTTACCAGTTTATATTTAATGCAAAATAAAAATGCAGTTAAAATTAGAATTAATCCTTGCCTTCTGCTAGCCTTGTTTGTGAAGTCCAAGCAAGATGCTGCTTATACTGGGCTACTGTAGGAGTACAAGAGTTTCTCACCTTTCCCCCTTGGCCCTACCATTCTTATGATTCTTTTGACATTTAAATGCACTGGGTTGAGGTAACATCAAAGCACATCTTGTTGAGTTGTTTAGAGTAACAGTATGACACACAACTTGCAAAGCCAGAGGGCATTGTCTTATAGGCATGAGCTTCTTCTTGTTGACCACTGTGCCATATCTGAGCTGTGAAGTGTTGTAAACATTATTTTAAGATGAAGTCAACTATTTTCATCCTTTGCTAACTCATTGAATGCCATTTCTTCCCTTCAAAAATCTTCCTATTCGATATTTTAAAATAGATGTGTTTTAAAAAAAAACATTTAAAATCTTACAGTACTTTGAAAATACAGTATACAGTACAGCACTGACATACAGGGGCACATTCACAGAAAACTGCCTGGAGACTGAAACAGATTTTGTAGAAAGTTATGCATGCATCGGATCGGAATATACTAAATGTATTAAGGTTTTAGATTAGTAACAACACATGATAATTGCCTGTATTGGAAAAGGGGTTAAAATTTGAGACTTTCTTGTCCTACATATATTTCTACCTAAAGATTCTTTGAAACACTGTACTTAAAAAGGTGTCACCAAGATAGTCTTATATGGTATAAAATGATCATGGAGAAAGAGTTCTGTAAAAAGATGCTGACCTTAAGAAATAAGAGGCTTCTTAAATTATTTATTATTTTCTGCTGAACCAGTTGCTTTTAGGATTTCATTTATTTAGTATCAAGGAACATATACCCACATTAACAATTTCTGACCATAAACAGAAAGTACTAATATTAGCCGGTGTTGGCCATTGTTTCGCGAGTTTTTCCTTTACCAGAGTCAAGCTTCACAATAATCCTCTGAAGAAGGTAGTGTTGGCATTATTCTCATTTTGCAGATGAGGAAACAGAGGCTCAGACTAAAAAGCATGGGCAAGGTCAAACAGCTAGGATGTGAGAAGCCAGGATTTGAATCTGGGTAACTCCGCTCTAGCATTGTTCATACCAGTCACCTAGCAAATCCTTAGGAGGAGGCGGCATTTAGTCTAGGCGTAAGGCGGGGAGTTATTGAAGACACATCAGATTGTAATAGGAGGTTTTAAGGGAGAAATTTGTAGTGAGGAAAATCAAATGGAATCGGCTTTGAGTCTGAAGTATTTGTAATAAGAACAATGCTGTACAGTCAGAGATCATCGCTTTGGCGTCAGTTTATTATGAGGTAGGCATGATTGGTTTTATTCTTTTAACTTGTAAAGCCACTCGATGCAGTTATTTCTTTATTTATGACTGCCCCCACACAGCATGCGGGCTCTCAGCTCCCCAAGCAGGGACTGAAGCTGTCCCCATTGCAGTGCAAGCACGGAATCTCAACCGCTGCACCACCAGTCCCGATGACTGGTGTTAGATTCTGTCATTAGAGCTGGGTTTGCCAAGGGGAAAGGAAAGAATGAGCAACAGTAGACACATGAAGAATGATGAAGGCCATATAGTTAGCGTTTCTAATCACTTCAGAATCATTCCAAGACCTGGGCCTGAGGCTCTGCTTCAATACATTTAAGATCTGCCTGAGTCAGTGTTCCTACCTTTAACGTGAAATGTTTATGCTGAAGTTGATTTCAGATGCTTGCAAGCATACTCTTCATCTCTGAGGTAATACTGACTGTAGCATCTGAAATGGATTGTAATCGCTTATTAAGAACTTATTTTGATCACCCTTTTAAAAAAACGCAGAGATAGATTTTTCAAAGAGAAAAGCTACACTGGAATAAAAGCAGGGTAGAATTTGAAACTGAGCCCAGTCAACGTCTCGCTATTTAAGTCTTATCTATCAGAGCTGGGGGTGAAAGGCAGAAAGACCAGTCTCCTTCCTGTTTGTTTATTTCTTGGCTTTCTTGTCCCGTCTGCAGCTTTGTCCCCAGAGCTCCTCCAATGTATTTATTTTCCATCTGCTTCCTGCTCTCTAGACAGTCCAAGACAGTCTACTCACCGTCCAGCAGTTGCAGAGAGGAATGAATATTGTAGTGCACATAGAGCTCATGGTTGCAGCAAGCAACGAAGGGGAAGAATAAAGATGGATTCTGTTTTAGATAGGGTTACAAAACTATGCTGTCTGTAGTGGGGCAGGGCTGTGCAATAGCAGGAATGTCTTGGTCAGGTCTATTATTTTACTTACATCCTCAGATATTTACTAAACTTCTTTTTTTCTTTTTACAGCAGACTGTATCTTCTGAATCATCTCTGGGTTTTTGTTTTTGTTTATTTTGGCCAGTGCTTACAGATTTCTGAATGTCATAGCCCAGTAAAGAAAAAAAAAAAAAAGTAGATATACGTGTGTGTGTGTGTGTGTGTGTGTGTGTGTGTGTAGACAGAGGGGATAAATCATTAGGATTGCCAATGTTTGTTTTTGCCAAGTAAGGACATTAAAAATAAATGATTATTTCTCCTCATCATTGTTTCACTTATGAAACGACAATATAATTCTAAAGGTAGGAAGCAGGATCATCCTTCCTAAGACACATGGTCAGCAACTGTAAACCCAAGTGTGTTTATAAAGATAGATTTTAAATTGTTGAATGTTAGAATGATTAAGTACAGTTTTAGTTAATAGCACCTTTTAGATACTTGTTTTCTTGCTGCAAGTTTGATTTGAAGATTTCTGTTCTGTGATATGAAG
The DNA here is from genome assembly GCF_000754665.1 of Bison bison bison. Lineage (NCBI taxonomy): Eukaryota > Metazoa > Chordata > Mammalia > Artiodactyla > Bovidae > Bison > Bison bison. The sequence continues at coordinate 2,103,358 of NW_011494901.1, forward strand.
TGGAGCCCAAATGCCCAGCTTCTGGGATCTTAAAAATCAGATTCAGTGTGAAACATCCAGTCTCTCATCATGATTTCCATATAAATGGAAACACTGTACCTGGTGTTACTTTATTGAACTTGGAATATCCTGTGTGGGGTGGTACTTGGGGTGCTTGAGGCTATAAGTTGTAACTACATTCACACTGGTAATAGTGTCCATTCAGCCTTTGTTGGAGGAGAAAGTGTTATTGCTCAATTGTGTCCAACTCTGTGATCCCATGAACTGTAGCCTACCATGCTACTCTGTCCATGGAATTCTCCAGGCAAGAATACTGGAGTGGGTTGTCCTTCCCTTTTCCAGGGGATCTTCCCAACCCAGGGATCGAACCTGCTTCTCCTGGATAGTAGGCAGATTCTTTACCATCTGAACTACCAGGGAAGCCCTTTGTTGTGGGAGGAGGGGTGGTCATTATTGAGTAGAGAAGATCAGAGGAGGAAAATTGGTGGGAGAACTCAGTCTGACTTCAATGATCTGAGCTATTAAATGGTGCCGCAGCCTCAAAACCCCTATTTGGCAATACCAAAATCCTTTAGTTAGTGGATCTGTTCTCTCCAAAGACAATCAGGGAGACATCTGTTGTTATTTGAACATCCTCTCTGAGGATTGCACAATCCCACTCATGCTGGTAAATACAGTTGTCTTTATATTATTTCATTTTTGGTAATTTGAAGAGCTCATGTGATGTAATAGGTTGGCATCCAGGAAAGATGTCCTGCTGGCCCATTCCTTAAAAGGGTCCAGATTCTGAGTGGGCCAAGAGAGGTAAAAAAACTAGAGCCATGCACCCCCATTCCCCACCTCTCAGCTGCTTCTGCTCCCTCTCTTGACTGGGGAAGAGCAGATAGTGGCAGACCAGTGTCTGGCCTGTGGAAAGGATGGAAGGGATGCAGGAAGGGATGTGGGAAGCTCTCTTTATAAGAGCCAGAGTCACCTACTGAAGCCTATAACACAGCAGATCAGACTTTATTGGGGAGAGATTTATCTGCCATGGAGTTGCAGTTGTCTTCTGCCTCAGCTCTGGACCAGGATTGGGAATTTGACTTAGATGTTCTTATCTGTTACACTGGGGCATCCCTGATAGCTCAGTGGTTAAAAAAAAAAATCCATCTGCCAATGCAAGAGAGATGGGTTCAATTCCTGGGTCAGGAAGATCCCTTGGAGAAGGAAATGGCAACCTATCCCAGTATTCTTCCCTGGAGAATCCCACTGGATGGAGGAGTCTGGTGGGCAACAGTCCATAGGCTCAGAAAGAGTTGGACATGACTTAAGTGACTTAGCGTGCACACACACACACACACACACACGGGTTGAATGTGTCCCCTTCCAATTTCACATGTGAAAGTTCTAACCCCCAGTACCTCAAAATGTGACCTTATTTGGAAACAGGGTCATTGCAGATGCAATTAGTTAAGATGAGGTCATGCCCTTGACCTTGCTCCCTGGGCCACAGGGGCCACGCTTTTCATTCTCTATTACTCTGGGTGCTCTGCTGGCCTGGCTACAGAATGCCGTGAGGACAGCGGGGTCCTCTGGGGGATGGCAAGAGAAATGAGCACACATCCCTCTCCTTTCCAGTAGAAGTCCCCTGACCCACACAGCTGTGCCAAGAGGCACTTTAGGTTGGCCTAAACATTACCTTGGAGAAGGCAATGGCACCCCACTCCAGTAGTCTTGCCTGGAAAATCCGGTGGATGGAGGAGCCTGGTAGGCTGCAGTCTGTGGGGTCACTAAGAGTCGGATACGACTGAGCGACTTCACTTTCACTTTTCACTTTCATGCATTGGAGAAGGAAATGACAACCCACTCCACTGTTCTTGCCTGGAGAATCCCAGGAACAGGGGAGCCTGGTGGGCTGCCATCTATGGGGTCACACAGAGTTGGACACGACTGAAGCGACTGAGCAGCAGCAGCAGTAGCAGCAAGCATTACCTTAGGCAAATGTGGAGCGATGGAAATGGACTTTGATGTCTCTTGGTAGTAGATCCTGGGAGTATATTCTAGATCAGGCATGATTAACTGGAGTAAAGGTCTCATGAACTGAACAGCAGAAATTGGAATGAATGGGAAGAAAAAGCCAGGCCCAGTGTTGCATTTTCCTCCTAGGAAAGGGCTTCCTAGGGAGGTTTTAAATGGACTTTACCCAGATGCAGAGCTTGTAAACTTCAAAGAGCTGGGTGAACATTTGTCGATTTCCTGAACAAGCTTGGGAGAGGGATCTTCTCCCTCTCCCTCGCTCTGCAGAAGGGTGCCTCGGGCAGGAAGGCAGAGGTTTTACAATCTCCATGTGGGATGCTGCCAGAGTCAAGTTCCCTAAGCAGGTTTTCTTACATTCTCCAGGCTTTCTGTTGTCCTTCTCAGCCTGCCATGAGAGACACAGCCAGTACAGAGGCGGGAGCAAAGAGGGGGAGTGGGGAATGGAGTTAAATAGTGGATTGTTTGACCTTGACGTAGGCTTTGTAATTGTCCAGGGGTTCCTGACGATATCCCTCCATCTTTCTCTGAGGTTGGCATCTTTAATTATTCAACATAGAAGCTTCATCAACATTTGGACTCCTTGGAGACAACCAGCAATTATCTAAAATTCGGTTCCCACTGCCACCCCTCCCCAACTTCAAAGGAAACTCATTACCAGGCTCCAAATTCTTCAAATTACTTTCCCATCATCTCAAATGATGTATGTAAGTAGTTCATAATGAGGTCTAATCTCACCCTTTGGATGACTAAAGAAGCTCACAGAAGATGGACTGTGATAAAAATTATTTCAAGTCAGGGTGATTGCCTTTGGATTTTTCTTCCCAAGAAGATTTTATTCACCCTTTCTCTGGAATTTTAGATGTTTTATGTATCTAAACTTATAAAAATTATTTATATAAATGTCTTCCTGACTTTTATTTGCAAATTAACATCCAAATGAGACCTCATAATGAACTATTTTATGTCTTGCTGATGAATAATTTAGAAGCACATATTAAACAGGAATGAATCTGATGAGCAGGTCTCTGAGATGGCTGGTGCAATCTAGTTGCCTTTGTTTCTAGGAGATTGTATTTCATATAAGAGAGATTAAGATGTGCTTGAGAATTCAAGTCTGTGTTACGAGTCAGCCAGCCTAGTGTTCCTCTATAGGTTAATCCTTGACATTAACAGAAGAGAAGTAAACTGGAGAAGAGGCGTGCAGAAATGGGCACAAAATTGTCAAGCGTCCTGCTTTTTTAAACCAGAATTCTTTTTCATTGATTATTTACATTATTATATCTTCAGTTCAGTTCAGTTCAGTTGCTCAGTCGTGTCTGGCTCTTTGCGACCCCATGAATCGCAGCATGCCAGGCCTCCCTGTCCATCACCAACTCCTGAAACTCACTCAGACTCACTTCCATCGAGTCGGTGATGCCATCCAGCCATCTCATCCTCTGTCGTCCCCTCCTCCTCCTGCCCCCAATCCCTCCCAGCATCAGAGTCTTTTCCAGTGAGTCAACTCTTCACATGAGGTGGCCAAAATACTGGAGTTTCAGCTTTAGCATCATTCCTTCCAAAGAAATCCCAGGGCTGATCTCCTTCAGAATGGACTGGTTGGATCTCCTTGCAGTCCATGGGACTCTCAAGAGTCTTCTCCAGCACCACAGTTCAAAAGCATCAATTCTTCGACGCTCAGCTTTCTTCACAGTCCAACTCTCACATCCATACATGACCACAGGAAAAACCATAGCCTTGACTAGACGGACCTTTGTTGGCAAAGTAATGTCTCTGCTTTTGAATATGCTATCTAGGTTGGTCATAACTTTCCTCCAAGGAGTAAGCATCTCTTAATTTCATGGCTGCAATCACCATCTGCAATGATTTTTGAGCCCCCCAAAATAAAGTCTGACCCTGTTTCCACTGTTTCCCCATTTATTTCCCATGAAGTGATGAGGCCAGATGCCATGATCTTCATTTTCTGAATGTTGATCTTTAAGCCAACTTTTTCACTCTCCTCTTTCACTTTCATCAAGAGACTTTTTAGTTCCTCTTCACTTTCTGCCCTAAGGGTGGTGTCATTTGCATGTCTGAGGTTATTGATATTTCTCCCAGCAATCTTGATTATATGTTAATTTTAAACAAAACTAGATGGCTAAAATAGATGGTAAGATTTTTCTGGAAGTCATCTTTTTGTTAATTATAAAACCAGTGTACTGGATTGAGCCTGCCCTCCTGAAATCCTTATTCTTCTCCAGCTCCCTTTTCACATCCTCACACTTGCCTGCCTTCTCTGTCTCTCCCCGTCAGCAATGGGGGATCCCTTGGCAGCTCTTCGTTGTGACCTTCCTGGTTACAAAGGCGGTGGTGATGCAGGGGAGACAGCAATAGTCTGCCTCTAAGAATTTCAAGGTCTACAGATGACTACTAACAATTCCAGTACAAAGTGATAGGGGTAATTCTGATCCACAGAAGTTACCACAGTAGGGTAGAGAAGAGGACTCGAACACAGCCCAGGGGGAGGGCAAGAAGATTAAACTCTTTCTACTGGGCAGAAAAAATTAATTCTTAGCAGCATGATGCTCCTTATGTGTGTAAAAAAGATAGAGAGCGACCCTGATAGAGAGCTGGATCATGGCTAGTTGGAATCAAGCACTCAACTTTTCATAGACCCCGTCCTTAGAGGACTGTTGGATTCTGACCTTTTTGGACAGAGGCAATCTCTCATGTTCTGCTTCTTGCTCGAATCCTATATGAGAGCCAGAAAAATCATTTGGAGAGACAGAAGCCAAGAGAGGTTCTTTCCCACAACTGGGGGTGGGGATGAGAGCTACAGGCAAAGGAGTAAAGAGGCGAGTTGAGGGTTCTTGAGTGTCAGTGTGGAGGCAGCCTGCTGTGGGGCCTGGGGAGCTCAGCTGAAAGGAGGGACGATGTGAAAAGGTAAGAGAGGCCCAAACATATGCGAGTGAAGGAGGAAGTAGAAGGGAGCATAGAGTAGAAAAGGGGAAGTCTTGTTTGGTAGATCATTTGTAAAAGAGTTGATGTATTTCTCTAACACTGAAGTTGGTGCATTTAATTGAGGTCGTCCTACCGTGGTTCCTTCCTTGTAGGGTCCCCACTCTCAAGGAGAGAACCGCAGCCAACATAGATCACTGCAGAGGCGCCACAAAGGACTCAAGCAGGAGAGTGAGAATTGGAGATTAGAGACGGAGGCAAGAAGGAAGAGCAGAGTACCTTGGCCTCATGCATAAACTGTACTCTCATCATGAACAGTACTGTCCTTGCAGGAAAACCAAGCAGTGCGGGAGGCAGCTGCAAGGTTTCCGAGTGCTCTGCTGGTCCAGACACAAATGCATGCTCGCCTTTCCTTTTAGGGCTTCCACTGTGTCTGGACAGTATTGGTTTCCTGACTTGACAGAGAAATCTCTTGCAATCTGAATTCAGGACACAGTATCACCTCCCTAATTGGTCTTGAGGATTGGAAAGAGCTGTCTGAATCCCCATAAGGATCTGAATACCAGAAGAAATGTGACTCTAGTACTTCAAAGCCTCATAGTAACTCAACTAATGGCTCAGAAAAGGTTGGCAATAGACGGTCTTACCTGCTCCTTTTGTTCTCTGAAGACAAATATACAATCCTTTGTCATTTATTTGTTTTGAAAGAGATAATGGAAATTGCAGATGGAAGGAAATTGTAAATGTTCAGAAACATTAAATTATTTGAAACATAACCGCAAATGCCCGATTTTCTCAAAGAACTTTAATGTCCTCTTTCCTCCCTGAAGTGATTCTGAGGGTCCACAGGGAGAGGCTGACCCTCTCCCTTCTGCCTCTTTTCTCCTGGCCCTGGCCTCCTCCGTGATGACCCCCATGGCTCAGCTGTGGCTCAGAGGGGGAGTGTTGTCTGTGGAATGGGGAGAAGGCCCACTTCCCTTAGTGCTCCGCCTCACTCCGTGTGAGGCAAGGACTCCGAGCTAAAGCATTTGTTGAAACAGCTGTCTTAGAATCTGGTCATGGTCTTCTCTCTCTCTCTCACCTGGGCCCTTATCATGTGGCCTAAGGATTGGGCCAGGGCTGGTGTAACAACCAGAATGTTGCAAGCCCACGTTGCCTCCCACCACCCTCTGTGAATGCAGGGGCTCTGTTACTTTACCCAGCTCTATTTCATGCTCCTTCCTCTCTTAGAATAACAACTATCCCCCTCCACCCACCGCCACCCCCACCCCACCCCTGCCCCCGCCGAGCTTCACTGTGCTCCCTGGGAGTGGAATGGTGCCTGGTATTTCACCAGGTTGGATACCCCGGGTAGCCAGCCACCAGCTTAGATCCAGAGAGCTCGGAGCTGAGCAGTGGACGGCAGTGGATCTCAGGCTGAAGCTGAATTCCCTCTGTGCAGGCTTGGTCTCTGACACCTGGTTCTGAAATATTGGTTGGAACATTTGCCTATAGATTCTCTGCCTCCCATTTCATTTCTGAGCATAGGGCTCAGCAAAATCTCCCCGAGAAAAAAGGTGTGAGAACCCTGTCCATGAAGGCCTGCAGAGGCGCCTGTGCGACCCAGTGCCAGGGACCCCTGAAGGGCTGCTGCCCGTGGCCTTTGGTCTCTGCCCCTCACATGTGTGGCCGCCCCTCTGGGCCATGACAGACTGCACAAGCCTCATCTTCTACTGATTTCTGCTTGTGTTCCCACAGATTCAGAATTTAGTGGGATCTGAGTTATGAGCTTTTCATGATTTCAACTTTCACATCAAGATGGTGTGTGGCAAATTATGTGTGATTATATTTAGGATGAAGCAGACTTCGACTTTGTGAATATAAAAATACTATCTAGGCTATTAAGGTCTTTAACAAATTTAGAGGAATTTTCTCCTATGAGGGAAAAACAGCTTCAGATGTCACGATTGTGTTAGACATAGATAAGAGCCCATTTGAGACAAGTAAAACATTTACTCTGACAGCTCTAAGGTATGCATTTGATTTACAATCTGGAGTTAACTGTCAATTGTCTATGAAATTCGTTTCTTTAGCTTTCAGTTTCCCAGTTTCTCTTCTATTACCTTTTTTGGCTGTTTTTCTTCAAAACTCACCTATCTTTCCTAAACCCACCCCCATTTTGGGTTCACCTTTCCTCAGAAGCCCCCGAAGATCCAACGAAGTCACCTCTACAATGCTTGGTGACATGAAGGTTGCATAAAGTTGACTGTCAATTTAAAGCCACATTTGCATCCTACCTGAAATGGGATGATTTATGAATCACCGTTTGGTAAACACTCAGAGATCCTCATGTCAAATGCAAGTTCCAAGTGCACTGTGTTATTGCTTCACTTTGTCTTTTGTAAAGCACCTGCTCTCACGACAGTATTCACTGAGCAAATAGTAAATGAAACACACTTCCTTCTCTATTTGAATAATGTACTATTCATGCAAGTTTTTTGGAACAAAGAATCATTGTTTTAAGTTGCTGTGCCAACATGAGGCTGATATCTTATTGCAAGCAGAATAAGGAGATAAAATGGCATGCCACAGGAAAACTGATGAAGTTTCTTTTCAAAACAAAGGGGAGCAAGGCAATAACGCAAAATATGAATAGCCAGGAAATGGTTCGATGGAATGAATACAAATATGAATACAGGTCCCTTGATTTCCTATTACTTTTCTTGTGATAATACTTGCATGTCCAGAGGAAAATTCAAATTACGGTTTCTTGATTAATTTTATTTAAAAAAAAAACAACCCAAACTATTGTTCTTCCCTGGATGTACTGGTCCTTATGAAAAGCTGAAAAGATGTTCAATAGAGCAGAACTGTTGCCAGCCATTTCTAGTGGTGACTGAACTATCAAATATTTTCCTCAAATTATAGAAAATTGCCACTTGTAGAGTCCACATTATGTTTAGCTTCTTAATTTAGGATTAAACATCTGTAACTTATCGTGAGGACATCCAGAGAGTTTGTAAAATATGAACACTGTTTCTCTCTTTAGTCCCCACAGTATCTCTGAAGAAAATTCTTTTGGTCCCATTTGTAAAGATTTGATGATGGCCAATAGAACCAGTATATAATTTTAGAGCAAAAAAATTGAAATCTTCTGCAATGCAACATTGACATGTTTTCACCCCGATTTGCCACCAGTTGGCCAAGAATTCAGATGGTGGTTACCCTTGAGGCTACCTTAGATATCCTGACTGGGATCCAACGGAACTGAGAGAAGGAGCCTTGACTCTCTTATTCCTCTGGCTTTGACTAAAGACCAAGATACTATAATATCATGAGCCTTGAAAGAATTTAGGACTGGCCATAATCTTCCCCCTTTAGGCTTTTCCAGTAACACTCAAGTAGTGTACAGCGTGAAATGTTAAAGTATGGACACTGAGATCTATTAATGACTGAATATAACTGAGGGGCCAAAAGATTAAGGGAAATGTAACAGAACTTGAATCTTGGGTTTAGAATCTTTTTGTTTCTGAAAGATCAAAGAAAACTTCCTGACAAACACAGTGTTAAAGCCGAACATTGAAGGATGAAAAAGATGATATGGGAATCAAATTCAAGAGAAGATATTCTGGCTAAGGGGACAATGTGGATAAAGTAAAGCGTGAGAGAAGGCGTGGGATGCTTCATTTCAGTGCTGGTCAGTGTCTCACAGTGGCCCTGGAGATACAGTCAAGGCTAGAAAAATTCTGTAATATCTACCCCTAAGAAATCGGCATTGGTGGTGTTCCTGCTGGAAAGCCTTCTCTCGCCACTGATACTGAATTAAGGTGCCTTTTGTCTGTGCTGTCAGCCTCCTTTGTCCTTGGCCCAGTGTATTTCTTCAAGGAATATATGGTTGTGCCTATTCTCATTTGACTTCCTCTTTGTTTTAAGATCTACAGAAAGGACCTTGTCTTGACTACTTTTATCTTAACGCCATGGATAGTGCTTAATAGATGTTCAAGAAATATTTCTTGAACTGAATGAATAATGCAAGCTTTCCTTAAGTAATACCTTTCAAATGTTTAAAAAAATTTTCAAAGGCTAGATTGGATAATTATACTAAAGGCATAAAGCCACATTGATAAATGTGGCTATATTTTATAATTAAATGGCTAAAAATAAAGCTTACTTTAGACCATTATAGACAGGTACTCATAGAGTGCCAAATGAGTACCTTTTGGGTTCACTCAAAGGGTTCATCTATCAAACTGCTAAAAAAGTCCCCTTTATAAAAGAGTTTCACTATAAGATGACTTGGAAGTATAAGGCTTATTTGAGCAGCTGTAGAAAGGGGGAGCAGAGCTCTTCCAGTCTGCTAGGAAAAGACTATGTTTGAGAGAATCCTGAACTTGGAGTCAGAAAACTTGGGATCTAGCTCTTGAAACTGCTGTGTGAAGCCAGGCAAGCTCCTCAGAGTCTCTGATCTTCCATTTCTTATCTGCATACTCAGAACCATGCTACCAGGCCTGCTTACTTTGCAGTGCTGTGAAGATAAATAAGATAATGTAGAAATGAGGTAATAAAACTACAAAGAGTTCTCCTCCTTTTTCTTATCAAAATGGTGTAAGAAATAAGCTGAACTGACCTCCTGAATCCTAGGATGTCTTTTGTCCGGCAGTTGCAAAACAGATACCAGACCTTAGGACTTTTGATTTGCTCTTCAATCCACCCATTGTACCCTGCCGCCTCTTTCTGATCTCACCAGGAAGAGAACACAGATCGCTGCTGGAGGAATGCAGGGTTGTAAAAGCGTGTCCTTGGCGGGACACTTTATACCCGCTGGCACTTACGCCAGAGTCAGAGTCCACCTTAAGGTAGTTCTTGTGTACAGCTTATCGAGAGCAGCATGAAAATATCCAGTAAAGTGGTGGCTGCGAAGACGTGGGGAGGCTGGCCGGACAGAAGAGCTCTGTTCTCAGGCACATTTCTCCCATTCTCTGCTCTTTTTCAGGCTGTCGGGGCTTGGCTCTTGCCAACATGCTGAAGGGGCTGGCCAGTGTTCCTTCTAGGCTGTTCAGTAGGGATTAGTGGGAGGATTGGCATGTTTACCAGTCTCTATCTGCACTGCTCTCTCTGCCAGCATTTCAACCTGAGAAGGCTTTGTCACTCCCTGGTGGCCCTTTGTCTTGGTTTATGACAGGTTTATTATCTTTTATCTACCAAACCCAGAGAGTAGAAGATGGGTGTTTGATTTCATTTGCCAGGTACCTTTGACTTTGAATTACCTGCTTGAGATCAGTCCAGCCCTCAGGAGGGACTGAGGTCTCAAATCACCCCACCGTTTGCACAGTCTCTCAAACCACAAAGTGCATGTATAACTTATTCAATGTTTGTCAAGAAAAAAGCCCTTTTTTCACTGAGCTGTGATTTTCTGATATGCTCCATTTAAAATTAATGATTTTGTGTGTGTGTAGATTTACAATTCTGATGGGGAAATAGCTATAAAATGTAACGTGTAATAGCAAGTCAGGACTAAGATCACGTGCCACATCATTTTCTCTACATGCTTTACTGAATTTGGTGGTCCTGGGTCCTCTTCTTTCTGGGGGTGGTAAACGGACAGGAAGACGGGAAGAGCAATGTTGTGTGCATTCTCACATCGCATCTATCGCCTTGATAGACAGTATTTTTCAGTTTCAAATATTTCTGCTTAAGATTCTGTTTCATCACTTGGATCCTGTCTAGTGCATCATTCAGTTTTCACAGTAGTTCAGTCAATTGTGGGGTTAGGACTTGACAGAGAAACAGAAGCGGGCATGCATGCACGCATCCAGCCAGCACTGTTTACATTCAAGGCACTGTGGTAGGCATTGGAGAAACCTACCAAGCTTGGTGCACTGACAGAGCAGAGCAGCGGTTTTTAACCTCTCTTATACTCCTTGGCTTCCCTTGTGGCTCAGCTGGTAAAGAATCTGCCTGCAATGTGGGAGACCTGGGTTTGATCCATGGGTTGGAAAGATCTCCTGGAGAACGGAAAGGCTGCCCAGTATTTTGGCCTGGAGAATTCCATGGACAGTCCATGGGGTCGCAAAGAGTTGGACACGACTGAGTGACTTTCACATACTCTTTTGGGGGCTTTCCAGTTGGCACTCCACTCCAGTACTCTTGCCTGGAAAATCCCATGGATGGAGGAGCCTGGTAGGCTGCAGTCCATGGGGTCACTAAGAGTCAGACACGACTGAGCGACTTCACTTTCACTTTTCACTTTCATGCATTGGAGAAGGAAATGGCAACCCACTCCAGTGTTCTTGCTTGGACAATCCCAGAGACGGGGGAGCCTGGTGGGCTGCCGTCTATGGGGTCGCAAAGAGTCGGACATGACTGAATGACTTTCACATACTCTTTTGGGGGCTTCCCAGGTGGCGCTCCACTCCAGTACTCTTGCCTGGAAAATCCCATGGATGGAGGAGCCTGGTGGGCTGCCGTCTATGGGGTCACACAGAGTCGGACACGACTGAAGCGACTTAGCAGCAGCAGCAGCAGGTGGCGCTAGTGGTAAAGAACCCACCTGACAATGCAGGAGACAATAGAGACGGGGGTTCAATTCCTGGGTCGGGAAGATCCCCTGGAGGAGGGCATGGAAATCCATTCCGGTATTCTTGCCTGGAGAATCCCATGGACAGAGGAGCCTGGCAGGCTACCGTCCACGGGGTCACAAAGAGTCAGACATGACTGAAGTAACAGCACACATGCACACACACTCTTTGAAAATCTGATGAAAAGTATAGACCTTCTATCCCAGCAAAAAAATTCAATGACAGGGGATTCATTAATTATCCATGGATGTAGGTTTAAGAACTTTTATTTCCTCATCAGAGGCACAGATTAGTGAATGTACAATCACAGCAGAGGGGTAGGTTCAGTCTCAGAGTCCAGGGTCCTATGCGACTGCAGACAAGGGCCCCACTTTCCACTCCCTCACCAACAGTCCAGCCTGTGTTCTGAGTTATGTTCATCAATAGTGAGAGATTTCCCCATCTTATCAGGGTTTTCATGGTGGGTGTGTGAGAGGGCAAAGAGATCAACAAACCTCCTGGCAAGAGTTCTGAATTTGGGATTAGAAGTTTAGGATTTAGCAGTCCCCGATTCACCACATTCCTATTGTGTTAAATGGACATATTACTTAATCTCTCCAGGTTCCACATCTTAGTCTGTAAAGTTAGTGTTATCTGCCCTGTCAGCCTCATGGCCAGGGGGGCGATGGTGTGGTGACAGGGACTATGGACTGGGCATGTGAAACAGTAAAGTTCTTCTGAAACTGTCATGATGTACAAATGTAATGCATGATCATCTTTATACCCACAAACACAGATATTTGAGAAACAAATAAGATTTGGTTAAAAGGGAGATAGCGTTTGCATCCAGGGGTTTCCTGTGGCTCATGACAATGGGCTGTCACATAGAACCAAACTTACAGACCTCCATGGGATCAGAAGCCATGAACTTGATTTTGGAGACTGATCCACTCAACAAACCACAGTCAATGCCGTGTGCAATTTGGCAAGAGACCCAACTTTGTAAATTCAGAGAAAATATGTTAAAAAGTTATAAGCCAGTGGTTGGATGATTGGACATGCATATATTTAACGTGGAGTTTTAGAAGCCCAGAAAACTATAAAAATTATGTCAACGTGCTCATCCCAACCCAAACCATGCATTCCCTTTTTCGTTATCTTTTGTGATCTAGTTGAGAAGTGGCCTGGGGCTCAGCTGGCAGCCTGGCCACGCAGGAGGGGGCGGATGTAGGAATGGGCACACCAGTCTTAGAAGCTGGAGTTCTGAGTGGGAGTCCTGACTCTCCCTCCACGGAGCAGCTGGGTCTTAGTGGACTCTCTGATACTTCATCAGGAAACAAGATATTATAGCTACATATATCCAGCTTGCCTATCTCACTGGGTTTTTGTGAAGCTCTGGGCAACATTCCTTTATAAAGAGCCAGCTATATAAATTACTGTTATTGCCTGCATAAATGTACACATTCCATCAACGAAATGATCAAAAGGGAGAAAAAGACACTGTATTACACTTTTACAGATTGGCTGCCTAATTTGTTTTTAGTTAAATAAGCACATGTCAGAATGCTTGCCTGCCTAATTATGTTTGTGAAGTATGTACCTAGAGGTTTCTGATCAAAATATATCCAGGAGCTCTGTCCTGGCTGCAGAAAGGAAGGCAGTCTTCCACTGGTGATTTTCACCTTTAGCAAAAGGAACTTAAGAAAATATGTTTGATTTTCAAGTATTTTTTCTCTTCTGTAGGAACAGATACCAACCCTCCTCGCTCTGCACCTCAGCCCATATGCTCTCTCTTAATTCTCTCTGCCCTCCCCACTTTTGCCCTGTCCCTTTCCCTTCCTCCCCTCCTGCCTGTTCGCTGTGTATTTGCAGCCCAGCAGAGGCAGCTGCCCTTGCAGATGAATCCCAGGGGATCCGTGGTGGCACGGTATCCATGGAAACCTGGAAAGAAGCAGGCAGCCCCTGCTTTCCAACCCACGTGTCGGTGGTGTGGCCACACTGGCTGATGAAGGACTTTTGCTCCAGTTATGACACTTAGGAAGAGGCAGGGCAGGAACTGCCTGCTTTGATGCAGACACTGGGATGTAAACTCTGCCCAGCTGGAGCTGTTACGGGCAATTGTAGCTTACTTCCTGTTAACCCATTCCTGGAATCCTGCTTCTTACTCCAAGCTGAACACTCCCAGGTCCCAGCCAGACTGCACATGTGAGGTAAACTGTAGACTCTTTGAACTGGGAGCTTAGTCTTTCCCTCAACAGTTATTAAACTTTTACTATGTATCAGATATTGTGCACAGTATATTAGGGGAAAACCTAAGTAAATAAGATATGGTTCCTATTTTTAAAAGTTGACAGTCTAGTAAGACAAAAATGTACGCAAGTAATCATCATGTGGGTTGTCCCGGTGGCTCAGTGGTAAAGAATGCTCTTGCATTGCAGGAGCTGCAGGAGATGTGGGTTCGATCCCTGGGTGGGAAGATCCCATGGAGAAGGGCATGGCAATTCACTCCAGTATTCTTGCCTGGAGAATCCTTATGGACAGAGGAGCCTACTGGGCTACAGTCCACGGGGTCTCAAAGAGTCCGACACGACTGAACGACTGAGCACACAATGTTAATGCGACAAGTGCTGTTTCAGGACCCAGGGCTATCAGGTTCAGGAAGGCCTAAGAGGGAAGATGATTTTTGACCCTCGCTGTAAAAAATGACTCAGATTCTATCACTCGGAGGAGACAAGAATGATATTCCAGCGTAGGGACTAGCAATAGAAAGGCAAGGATGCGGGAGGATATTCAAGGAATTGTGAAGGACCGATAAGCCTGGAGCGGGCTTTCCTGATGGATCAGGTGGTCAAGAAACTACCTGCAAAGCGGGAGATCCAGGTTTGGTCCCTGGATTGGGAAGAGCCCCTGGAGAAAGGGATGACCACCCACTGTGGTATTTTTGTCTGGAGAATTCCATGGACAGAGGTGCCTGGCAGGCTACAGTCCATGGGGTCACAAAGAGTTGAACAGGACTGAGCAGGTAAATGCAACGAGCCTGGAGCAGAGTATCCAGTGGGGCTAGTGAGCGGGGAGGTGGCCCTAAGTCAGGATGTAAAGGGGCTTGAGAACAATGTGAAGGAGATTTGGATGCTAAAAGGAGACAAGACAGATATTTTAAAAATATTATTCTGAAAAACTCTCAACCTGCAGAAAGTCCACTGTGGATGTTTATGTGGGGGAGTGATATCATTACGTTTCTGTTTTGGGGTGGGAGCTCTGGGGGAGCATGAAAATGACCACGTGGTGGGGATGAGGGAGTGCCAGAAGGCAGGGAGGCCAGGGAGGCTGCTGTGGCAAAGCCACCAGTAAGAAGCCAGTTCAGCTCAGTCTTTCAGTCATGTCCGACCCTCTGTGACCCCATGGACCGCAGCATGCCAGGCCTCCCTGTCCATCACCAACTCCCAGAGTTTACTCAAACTCATGTCCGTCAAGTTGGTGATGCCATCCAGCCATCTCATCCTCTGTTGTCCCCTTCTCCACCCGCCTTCAATCTTTCCCAGCATCAGGGCGTTTTCCAATGAGTCAGTTCTTTGCATCAGGTGGCCAAAGAGGATCCCAAAGCAGGTGTGGGGCCGGGGTGATGAAGAGCAGGTTAGTGGGGCATTAGATGGGCAGGTGGAGAAGGCAATGGCACCCCACTCCAGTACTCTTGCCTGGAAAATCCCATGGATGGAGGAGCCTGGAAGGCTGCAGTCCATGGGTTGCTGAGGTCCAGACATGACTAAGGGACTTCACTTTCACTTTTCACTTTCATGCTTTGGAGAAGGAAATGGCAACCCACTCCAGTGTTCTTGCCTGGAGAATCCCAGGGACGGGGGAGCCTGGTGGGCTGCCGTCTATGGGGTCGCAGAGTCGGACACGACTGAAGTGACTTAGCAGTAGATGGGCAGAGGCCCAGGACTGGGTGGGTAGGAGTTTAGGGAATCAGTGTGATGCTAATGGAATGGACGGGGTGGGGAGATGGTGATGTGGGAGCAACATGGGCTCTCAGGAGGAAGCTTTCAGGGAAATGGGAACACGTATGGCTCAACTTTCCACTTAGGATAGCACTTCTTAGCTGGAATGGGTTCAAGCGCTCCGAGGTGGAAAGGACCCAGGGCTGAGTTCAGAAGAACTGTGTCCTGGGACTAAACTTTATGGTATTTGAAAACAGCTATGTAGCCCTCCCTTAGCTTTCTCAGCAGTAGAGCAAAACCATCGCAACTCCTTTAATCCTCTCTTGAGGCTTTAAATAACTTGGGTTGAGCTATACTCTCCCATTTTCCCACATCCCAATTAAAATGCAGAGCCCCAGGCTACAGACAACACAGGAATCTTTCTCAAGTTATACATGTGCGTGAGTTTGAGCAAACTCAGGGAGATAATTATATATTTCATGTGTGCTGTGCACACTTCATTAAAGATAACTGTGATTCCCACATTTAGCACTTTAGTTAATACCTACTTTGGCTGAAAAACTTTTTTTTTTTTTTTTAACTTCATTTAAAAAATCTTTCCACTAAATATTAACTCTCGGCAATGTATTTGCCAGCCCTGTTCCTCCTCAGGAGTTTCTAGAGGAAGCCTTGACTTTTATTGCAGAATTGCTGTTTGGGTATAGTTCTGGATTCTGATTACATTAAGGAAGGAGGTTCCTCTGGAAAACATAAAATGAGGGAACAAACACATCCTGTCAAGAGTGCACTGGTGGTCTGGTGAGGTCTTCCAGGAGGGCTGAAGACTGCTTTTGCATTTGAAGATGGGCTTTGCTAATGTCATCTTCCCTGGTGGCTCAGACGGTAAAGCATCTGTCTGCAATCCAAGAGACCCGGGTTTGATCCCTGGGTTGGGAAGATCCCCTGGAGAAGGAAATGGCAGCGCACTCCAGTATTTTTGCCTGGAAAATCCCATGGACGGCGGAGCCTGGTAGGCTACCGTCCATGAGGTTGCAAAGAGTCGGACAGACTGAGGGACTTCATTTTCACTTTCACTTTGCTAATGTCTTGGAGAAGCTCTTTGTCAACAGAGGGGGAAAAGCCCCCCAAAACAGCAATAACAACAAAAAAACAGTGTGGGGAGGAGGCTGTTTATCTCGAGACTTTGCAGTAGGAAGCCTTCACTGAATAGCACGTGGCTTCATCATTTTAGGTCTTCTGAATATCTGATCTAGTGAATGAGAAGATGTAGGAATTTTAGTAAGTTCTTGAATTGTCTTCAAAGGTATTCATGGAGATATTCTTTGCCCCATAGAATCCTTAATAACTGGTCTTGCAGGTTATAAGCTGGGAGGTCTCTCCTTCAGCCAGCCTCCCTACTTCAAATCAGCTCACTCTCACTGCCTCGGAGCCCCCGAGGGCCAGGATGCTGCCTGCGACCTGCCACACGGCTGCTCCTCCCAAGGACCTTGCTGTTTTTACCACTCGGCAAAGGCAGGCTCTTCTGCCACGTGGATCTGGCACTCTGCCGGCTCCCTGGCACTTTTCCCTCTGCTCTGTATGATCCTTCAATCCCTGCACTCTCTCCCTTCCTCTCATTCCCTCCAAGCAGCTTTTCTTAAGTATGAGCTCCTCATCTAAACCATAGTCTTCAGAAACAGTTTTTAAAATTCCCCAAGGATGGAAAAATAACTAGTATCACTCCAGATATGCAGGAGAAATGTTACTGCTTTAGATGCAGGGGATCTCTTAGGACATTAACGCTGAAATCTGCTGTGGAACTCTGGTTGAGACTTCTGGTTGTGGGCTTGTGGAATGTTTTTCCATCTTAAGGGTGGAGGAACTCTGGTTCCATCATCTTTCTGTAACTGATGATATTTCTCCCAAATATTCTAATTATGTTAGGACTCCTCTCTGACCTACCAAAAGCTTAGGTTTGGGGAAACTTCAGCCAGAAAAAGACGATTGGTGAGTTCTTCCATGCAAATGCAGTCCTGAGGCAATGTGTTCAGGATAGCATATTGGGGAATCATATTAATCAGAAAAAATCGAAAGGAAGAAGATACTAAAGGAGAAGAGAGGTTGTCACTCTGTCACCTTTCAGTTCAGTTCAGTTGCTCAGTCGTCTTCGACTCTTTGCAACCCCATGAATTGCAGCACGCCAGGCCTCCCTGTTCATCACCAACTCCGGGAGTTCACCCAGACTCACATCCATCGAGTCAGTGATGCTATCCAGCCATCTCATCCTCTGTCGTCCCCTTCTCCTCCTGCCCCCAATCTCTCCCAGCATCAGAGTCTTTTCCAATGAGTCAACTCTTCGCATGAGTTGGCCAAAGTACTGGAGTTTCAGCTTCAGC
>NW_011494901.1:2121256-2134053 GCF_000754665.1 Bison bison bison
CTTCCAAAGAAATCCCAGGACTGATCTCCTTTAGGATAGACTGGTTGGATCTCCTTGCAGTCCAAGGGACCCTCAAGAGTCTTCTCCAACACTACAGTTCAAAAGCATCAATTCTTTGGTGCTTAGCTTTCTTCACAGTCCAACTCTCACATCCATACATGACCACAGGAAAAACCATAGCCTTGACTAGAGGGACTTTTGTTGACAAAGTAATGTCTCTGCTTTTGAATATGCTATCTAGGTTGGTCATAACTTTCCTTCCAAGGAGTAAGTATCTTTTAATTTCATGGCTGCAATCACCATCTGCAGTGATTTTGGAGCCCCCAGAAATAAAGTCTGACACTGTTTCCCCATCTATTTACCATGAAGTGATGGAACCAGATGCTATGATCTTAGTTTTCTGAATGTTGAGCTTTAAGCCAACTTTTTCACTCACCTTTAGATGAGCACTAACCTCAAATATTTCAAGATCTGGCAAGTGGAAAGGAGTAGATTTGCCTTGTACTTCACAGGATGCGTGTATTAAATAGTGCTAGCTACTGAAACAGGTAACTCCCAAATCCTGGTGACCAAGCAGAATGAAAAGTTACTTCTTGCCTCTAAAACCACCTCAGTGGGGATGTGAGTGGGAGTACGTCTCTTCTTCATGAAGTCATTCAGGGCCCTAGGCCTTGCCCTCCCAGTTTTCCATTCCACTGGCAGAAGAGAGAGCAAGGACCACATGTGAGAAGCTCTTATGGGCCAGGCCCTGGAAGAGACAGAGGTTACCTGGTTCATATTCCACTGGCCAGAATTTAGTTCTCCAGCTACAGGTACTTGCATGGAGGCTGGAAATGTTGGAAAAGAGGAAGAAGAGAACTTGAGTGTTGGTGGTAACTGAAGTTTGGATGTTCGGAGCTGTAGGTTTTGGCTTGAAATAAGATATTAATTACTTGGGGGCATTAGCATGGTTCACAGTGGGTAACCTCATGAAATAAGATTATTACTGGAATGTTAGTTGGAGAAGAAATTCCACCCTCCTTTCTCCCCCTTTTCTTGTGGGGCAAAGTTCCTAGTTCACCTTACTGAGAAAAGAGAGGGTCAGATAGCACAGCTTCATCTGCAGAATATCTTTTTCATTTTTGATTTTCCTTTCCTATAAGAGCAAGCTGGACTCTAGATGTTGACTTTGTTACCAAACCAGCTTTCTTTTGCCTGGTGTGCATCAAAAACGCTAAGATTTGCAGCAAAAAGAGTGCTTATTCCCATCACAACTGAGTGAGGAGAGGGGAGAACAAACCTGAAATGCACCTCCCCTCCAACGCCAGGAGCTGGAGGTATTTATGGAATGATCAATAAAGCAGCAAGATGGTCAGAGGCATGAGGGGGATGGGGAATGGTGATTGGAAGAAGGTGGGGCCATGGGGAAAGTGATGGGAAAAGTGCAATAATTGTCCTTCTGTGCAGGCGTAACTAGGCCACAGGCCTATGCACGTTCAAAAGGTCATGGAGAGGACATTCGCACATGCCCAGTTGGAGGGTGGGTGGTCCTATCTGTCTTAACAGGCTTCAGCTTGAACTAGACACAGTCAACTCTAAGTTCCTAGAAAACAACCCCAGCAAACATCATGTCTAGTCCCCATTTGTCTTGGAGGACATGCAAATCTTAAAAGGTCTTGATTAGTGAAGGCCGGTGATATGGATTTACCCCACAGTTGCAAGTCACCCTGGTGGTCAGCAGACAAGGACTGAGGATCGCTTCTCCAGGGTGGAGGATGCTCTGGGTGTGAAAAGTGTGAGCCTTCCCTTTACTGTAACACAAGCTTGTGGGGCAAAAGTTATGAAGTTTTGTACCAACAGAGTAAAAGTAAAAATGAGCAGAATTACTCTGAAGTTTAACAGTTTGGAATCCTTAGTATTTTGACACTAGAAGGGACCTTAGATCCCACGGGCATCACTGATGCAGTGGACATGAGTTTGAGCAAATTCAGGGGGATAGTGAAGGACAGGGAAGCCTGGCATGCTGCAATTCATGAGCGTGAGAGTCAGACACGACTTAGCGACTGAACAACAACAACAAGGATTAGAGAAGTCTAATCTTACTGGGCTGCGCATGGAGAGGAACAGAGGGGTCAAGCCCTCTGTCCTCAGGGTTGCACAGCCAGTACTGGCAAAGCACAGTTAGCATCTCCCGACTCCTAGATCTGCCCTTCCCACCAATACAGTATCAGGACTTCCCTGTTCTAATGATGTCATTCGAACTGTCCTGTTTGTGTCCACTGACACCATGACTTCTTTGGAACCTACATGGGAAGGAGCTATGGGATCTGATACTGCCCTGCTTTTGGTGGCCTTGGGCATGTGGATGAGCTTAGGTTTCTCATACATAAACTGAATGATTTAGATTACATCAGTGGTTTTCAAATCACGTTTCATGTTTGGAGGCCCAGTATCTTCTGGAGCTTTCTTAGGAACCGTTTTGGAGAATAGGAATGAAGCTTAGCCATTTTATGTATCCATTTCTTTTTCACTTTTGTTTTGTGACTTAGTTTGAAAAAGGGGAATGGATTTCCCTGGTGGCTCAGATGATAAAGCGTCTGCTGACAATGTGGGAAACCCAGGTTCGATCCCTGGGTCAGGAAGATCCTCTGGAGAAGGCAATGGTAACCCACTCCAGTACTCTTGCCTGGAAAATCCCATAGACAGAAGAGCCTGGTAGGCTACAGTCCATGGGGTCACAGAGTTGGACACGACTGAGCGACTTCACTTAGTTTGAAAATCCCTGCAGGAGATGGTCTCTTGAGAGTCTTCCTGTCTTTAAAACTTGACATCTCTTTGAAGTGTGCTTTATGCACTTCATCATTAAGGCACTTCATATAGGGGCTGTCTATGAAATAGACACAAAGCTGTGAAAGTTAAATAAACGAAAGTATGCCCCTGCTTGTCACGACTGCAGATTCATATGCCTTCAGGGTTAAGCAGGTAATATGGAAGGAGGAAGGAATATGTTATGGGTTGGATTAGGTCCTGTGGCCCCCTACCCCAATTTCTATGTTGAATTGCTAAACCCCAGTGCCTCAAAATGTGACTGTTTTTGGAAATAGTCTTCAAAGAAGAAATTGAGTTAACATGAGGGCATTAGTGTGGGATCTAATCCTATATAAGACTTGTGTCCTTATAAGAAGAGGGAGTTTGGACACATATATAGAGGGAAGGCCATGTGAAGACACAGGGAGAAGACAGCCACCTCTAAGCCAAAGACACCAATCCTACCAACACCTTAATCTTGGACTTCTAGCCTCTGGGATTGTGAAAAAAAAATAATTGGTGTCATTTAAGCCCCCCAGCCCATGGCACGTTGTTATGGCAGCTCTAGCAGGCTAATACAGAACGTGTGTGCGTGTATGAGGATAGGTTTGTGTAAGTGTACAACAATAGGCAGTGCTTGGGACGGTGGGCTTCCCTGGTGGCTCAGAGGTTAGAGCAGCTGCCTGGAATGTGGAAGACCCAGGTTTGATCCCTGGGTCGGGAAGATCCCCTGGAGAAGGAAATGGCAACCCACTCCAGTACTCTTGCCTGGAGAATCCCATGGAGGGAGGAGCCTGGCAGGCTACAGCCCATGGGGTCACAAAGAGTCGGACACAACTGAGTCGGACATGACTGACTGAGGGACTGTGGCAAGGTTGAGTGAGCCTGTCCTGGCTGAAAGGGAAAGACACTCATCAGCTCCAGCTGATTGTTGCCATGTGGGGCTATTAGCTTGGGGTTGCCAGACATTCTGAATGTGAAACATCCAGCTTTCTGACCATGCAAGGGCAAACAAAACCTGTCTGGGGGCTGAATCTGACCTGTGGATCAGCAGTTTTGACCATCGACCTCATGTTTAAGGTAACAATTTAGCAATGACCTCATCAGGCAGGGTCTGGTTAGAGAGTAAACATTCGGAGACAGAACACTGACTTGGGAGCCAGGACACCTGGCTGCCTCTCCTGGCCAGACTGTTCTGCTTTTAGACCTTGAGCCAGACCTCTGTTCCCATTCCTGTCAGGCGAGGGGACTGAACTAGTCCCTGCCGGCAAAGGTGACTGGAGATTTCAAGTCTGAGTGCCATACTCTGGAAACATCAGGAATGATGCCAGGATGATTACTCTCCACCTGGCTGTTTCTAAGAATAAGTGCCTGATCTAGTCACATAGAAAGAGACAGTGGAATTAAGGATTTAAATGCACAGAAGTGGATAAAATATCCCATGCCTTAGAAAGAGCTGCTCCAACTGGAAAAAGAAAAGTGAAAAAAAAAAAAAAGCAGGAGGAATTGCTCCAAATGAATGTCATTCAAAATATTGGCCAAAGAGGGTAAAAATCTCATTCTTTCATTATCAGAATTATCATGGTGCTCCTTGGCTCTGCATTGGAGCTATCACTATGGGGTTTTCTTGGCTTGCCTTTTTTTTGGTCAGCATTTCAAGGGCAAAGTTACAGTAGACATAGACTAATAATAAAAATGATTAAGTCTGTACTATGTGCCAGGGACTTTACATACACAAGCATTTCTGCTTGAAACATAAAATTATACTTCTCAGAAAATTTTGCCGTCTGCAAAACTGCATAAAAAAATAATAGGACTTGTGGAAAATATAGCACCAAGATAGACCATTCAAACCCTGCGCAACTTTGATGAGCCCAAACAATCATTACTACCTGGGGAGGTCACTTGGACCACCTTGGCAGCAGCTGGGAGGCTAGAAGCTGCCACAGGGGTATGAAAATCCCCAAAAACAATGGAGATGAGAAGCTGGTAATTTTTTCTTAAACCAGCACTGGCAGGAGCAGAGGTAGGGCAGAAGAAATGAGCTCCGGGTGAGCGGAGCTACTGTCAAGGAGAACAAGGAGGCAGGACAACCTCACAGAAACTGAGCGTTCAGAGGCTGGGATGTGCTAACGGAGGAGGCAGCCCTGGAGCAGGTGAGAGTTTTATATTTCCTAGAAAACAGCAAAAAGTTCCTGCTGATGATGTAGCAGCCAAGCTCCTGAGCTTTTCCCTTTTGATTGAAGATCATAGCTCACTTCTGCTATCCCAGCTCCTTTTGCTTAGGAAAACTCACCTACGATATGGTGGAAAACAAGATGCAGTTTTCACAGTTCAATGTGACATGTGCGTGCATTCTAAGTCACTTCAGTGTCCAACTCTTTGCAACCCTGTGGACTGTAGCCCGTCAGGCTTCTCAGTTCATGAGATTTTCCAGGCAAGAATTCTGGAGTGGGTTGCAATTCCCTTCTCCAGGGGATCTTCCTGACCCAGGGATTGAACCCACATTTTTATGTCTCCTGCATTGGCAGGTGGGTTCTTTACCACTAGCGCCATCTGGAAACCCTGCAATGTGACACATGAGTGTGCAATTATGTGCATTATAACATGCAGTTTTCACATTCTTCTGATATCCTTCCTCTATAACCAATCACTGATGGGCTGATTCGTGCTATAGAAATGCAGGTGGTAGGGACTTCCCTGGCAGTTCAGTGGTCCCACTGCACATAAGACTCTGGGCTTCCACTGCAGGGGGCAGGGGTTTGATCCCTGGTCAGGGAACTAAGATCCTGCATACTGCACTGTGCGGCCAAGCAAAGAAAAAAGAAATGTACATAGCGGAACAGATGCATAATATTTCGTTCTCACAACCCAAGGTGTGGAGCAGTGGTTCTCATATTAGCATGCCTGGAGGGCTTGTTAAAACAGATCTCTGGGTTTCATCCTTAGAGTTTCTGATTCAGCATTTCTGGGGTGGAGCCCAAGAATTCGCATTCTAAGACATTCCCAGATGATACTGATGCTGGCCAGGACCACATATGAGAACTACTATACAGAAGGCAATGGATAATTGGCCAGATTTTGTGACTTGCCCAAGATTGCTGCAGGAATGGACCCTAGGTGGGCCTAAATCTTAAGCCTAATGAGGCTAGTATGCCAGAGAAATTGACCTTTGATGATCTATAAACACTTAGGAATGTGCTGGGCTTGGTTTCGGTAATTACTTGTACCTAGTTAGCAGGCAGGCATGCAGCTCAGTCAGTCAGTGGGGATGGGCTTGTGGTCAGCGGAAATACATTGTGGGGACTTGGGGAGTCTCCGCCTCCACCTGTGGGTACGCTGTGTGGTCTCCTGTGGACGCCTTTGTAAATGCTGGTATCTCAGCTATTGATGTACGTGCATTGCCACGTGTACTCCCCAGCCAGTGGGAACCGACTGTATAGCACGGGGAGCTCAGCTTGGTGTTCTGCAATGAGCTAGACGGGTGGGATGAGAGAGGGCTGGAAGGGAGATTCAAGAGGGAGGGGATATATGTATGTGAAGAGATGACTCATTTTGTTGTACAGCAGAAACTAACACGGCATTGTAAAGCAACTATGCCCCAATTAAAAATAAAAAAGGAAAAGGCTTCCCAGGTGGCTCAGTGCTAAAGAATCCACCTCCCAGTGCAGGAGACACACATTTGATCTCTGGATCGGGAAGATCCCCTGGAGAAGGAAATGGCAACCCACTTTGGTATTCTTGCCTGGGAAATCCCATGGACAGAGGAGCTTGCTGGTTACAGTCCATGGGATCACAAAAGACTTGGACATGACTTAGGGACTAAAAAAAAAAAAAGAAAGAAAGAAAGAATTTATATTTAGTGTATGTCTATTATAATCCCACCATCCTGCACATGACCTTCCTGCAAAGGCAGCTGGTGGGCACACAGCCCCAGGGTTTGGACCCAGACACTCTGACTCCAGTATCCAGGTCCTTTGCCCTCAGGAAGCACTGTCTTCTAAAGAGTTTCTTGAAGGAACCAAGTGGGGAGCCTACCTGTGACTTGCTGATGTTCCTGTTTAGTGTGGCTGATTTCAGGAAGGTGTGAGACAGGGGTTCAAGTGATGGCTGAATAGAAAGCCCCAGGATGACTATCAAATCCCTCAAACATTGACTTTACTTGCTTTGTTTAAGGTATAAAATTTGCAGGACAAAGATGATGAGGTCTACATAGATATGAGAATGTTGTCCATTTTCACTATGAAAAACTCCTAACAGCAGAAAGCTATAGATGATTATTACTTTAGGGTTCTGAGATTATAGACTGAATTAAGAATAGGAAAAACATGTTGATTTTTACTAAATGCCTTTAACTATTTCAGGAGGTGTTCCCCCACCCTGAGAGCATGATATGACAGAAGGGCTTTGGAGTCAGGCAAAGGGTGATTTGAATCTAAGCTGTTACTGATTGTGTGACATAGGGGAAGTTGTTTGTCTAGACAGAACCACTGCTTCCTCTTCCATAAAGTGGTTTAATAATATTTACTTCAGTAGGTTATCATGAGAATGAAATGGCTGCCAGCATTGCAGATATGCTTCTGATAGCCACAGCATCCAGAGGCACAGAGAGCTAGTCTGTGTACAGTCATCCTTGAACTAGATACAAAAGAACCAGAAATCAGGCAGCAGTATCCTCTTGGGAAGACAGAGTGGAAGCCTGCTAGAGACTGGCTTGGTTGAGACCGGTTCAAAGCATCACGAGGCTGGCAGTTTTCCCTAACCTCTTACTAACATACATACAAAGACTTAAGAAAAAAAAAAAGACAAAACTTACAATAACACTGAAAAATAACTAACCACAAAATTCCAGAATTATGAAGGAACTGACAATAAATATGAGGCAGATGGGGAGGACTAAGAATAGCCAGTGTGGCTTACAGCTATGTCATCCCCTTGCTGTGCCTCCGTGATTTGGAGAGCCAGTGCCTCTGTCGGAGACTCTGTAGAGCTGTGAAGGGAACAGAATGCCTGGATTTCTGCCTCCTTCTCTCCTTCCTCCCAACACCACCTGTCGCTCTCTCCCCTTGTGCGCACGTCCATCCTGTCACATTTCGGTCAATATTCCAAATCTGAGAAGTGACTGGGAAGTTGTGGGGGTGCTGGAGAGGCCTAAGACCTGTGAATATGGAAGATGTACCTGCAGGTAACCTCTGAAGATTACTCACAGCCTTGAATAATCCCCTCCTCTTGAGGGCAGGGGCCCGTGGCTGGCTGCTAGCCAAGAGAATAGTGAAGGTGATGGATGGCGTCACCCCCGCGGTTACGTTGCAGGAGAGAGTCTCCCATTGGCCTGAAAGGTGGAAGCTGCCATTTGTGAGAAGGCTCAAGAGAGGACCACGTGCAAGGACCCTAACGACAGCCAGCAAGAAAGTGGGGCCCTCAGCCCTACAGCTGCAAGGAACTGAATTCTGCTGACAGCCCGTGAGCCTGGAAGAGGACCCGAGATCCAGAAAGGAATGCATGCTGCTGACACCCTAATGGCAGCCTTGTGAGACCCTGAGCAGGAGACTCAGGTGAGCCAGGCCCCGACTCCTGACCCGCAGAACCTGGGATGCCAAATGTGTGTTGTTTTATGTTGCTAAGCCTGTGGTTTTCTGTTGGGCAGCAAAAGAAAAATAATTGAGTGAGTTTCGGTCTCTATGAAGTAAGCATTGGGTGGGGAGTAGATGACAGCCCGGGGAGCAGGGCATGCCGGGAACCAGGGTGACTAAGTGGGTTCTCTGAAACCAGAAGCCAGAGAGTGGGGTCAGAGGGAGGTGGCACACCAAGAAGACAGAAGTCAAGTCTGTGGGAAGAGGAAATCTGCCTGGGAGCTGAGATACGCAAACCTGTCCTACAAATGTAAATCTGATAAGGAGATTCCACCATAGTGCCCGTGACGCAACGTCTGGGGACAGACAGAAAATCAACTTTCCTCAAGCTGACCAGGAAATATCCAGGAACAATGTAGAGAAAGTTACAAAATCAGTTGAAAAGACGTCTTCCCAATGAAAGTATTAAATGTTTGCTAAAGATTCATCTATAAATTTAATGTAATTCCAGTAAAAAGACTAATGGAGTGTTATTAGGAATTTGATGAAATCTAAATTATTTAGAAGAATGATCACTTCAGAATAGCTAATATGTTTTTGGAAAAAGTACAGTGATGAGGGAGACTCTGTCTTATCAGAAAATAAAATACAGCTTAAAGCTATAATAATTGTAATTGTATTAGTTCAGGAATAGGCAGGTAATGATAGGAGGATAGAAGTCCGGAACAGACCTAAGGGATGTATGTAACCTTGTACACTTGTTTTGTTTTGATATATGATGGAAATTTCATTTCTAATCATTGGGGAAAGGCTGGATAGTTTATAAATGGTGTTGGGAAAGTGACCAACCATTTGAGGCAAACTGTTTATTTCACTGCCTCATGCATGCCTCACACAAAAATAAATTCTGATTAGTTTTACACTTATTTGTAAAAGAGGAACATTTATAGATTATACAAAATAGGAGTGAATAATTTTGATGTCTTTGGAGGTAGAAAAGGCATTTATAAACATGATGCCAAAGCCAAAAATCATAAAAGAAAGGATTGTTGCAGTTGATCGCATAAACAATGAGAACTTCCGTATGGTATCAACTCTCACACATAAAAAAGCTTGAAAGGCAAACAAATCGAGAACAAATATGCAACATAAATGCCAGGTGTTGTTAAGCTTTGAACTTTTGCTAATCTATTGGAAAAAGATAAACAACCAATTGAAAAGAAAAACTGAGGCAAGACTAAAACGAGGCAACCGCAAAATACACTACCCTGTGTGTTTGCTTTGCTCTATGTACTTTGTTTTTCCTTTCAGAAATCACGATTTTTTCCCCCAGACTTTCAGGATCAGTAATGTTGGGGGTATGACACTGCTGGCCAGCGTCATGATATTTTGGGGGCGATGTATGAAAGTCATACTGGCCAGTCATCTTTCCGTGAAGGGTCGTATTCTCCACATTACCCAGGCATATCCAATAAATGATTGAGCCTTCCTTTTATTAAAATAATCTCACTAAATAAAGACTTCATTCTGATCCGTACTTTTACTCTAAAGAATGCATTGGTGACTAAAGCCCATTTTATTCAAAGAATTATTTTTCAAAATGGTTATGGCTTTATCTCTCTATGATGGTGATTGGGAAAGTAATTCATGCTTTTTGTAAAAACATTTGCTGTCCAGAAAGATGTAAAGAAGACAGTAAAAATACCCTTATCTTGTCTTCCAAAGATAACCCTATTTTCTCTGTGTGGGTGTATGCACACAGCAATCCATATACATTCACACGAGTATGTGTTTAAATTTTCACAAAAACGAGACTATATTTTTCTCTAGTTCGACAATGTATCATGAATATCTTTCTATGTTAATAAATGTAGATCTGTTTCACTTTAAGCGGATGCATAATCTTCTTCAAAATAACAGTGCTATAATTAATTTAACCAGTCTACAGCTGATAAGTGTTCCCAGGTGGCGCAGTGGTAAAGAATCCACCTGTCAATGTAAGAGGTGCAAGAGACTCCCTGTGTCAGGAAGATCCCCTGGAGAAAGAAATGGCAACCTGCTCCAGTATTCTTACATGGAAAATTCCATGGACAGAAGAGCCTGGAAGGCTATAGTCCATGGGGTTTCTGTCCATAAGGTTGCAGAGTTAGACACAACTGAGCATGTTCACACACACACATAAACAAACATACACACATAGCTGATAAAATTTAGGATTTTTTAAAAGCCAGAATGAAGAGCTCCATAATTGATTCCTTACACATATTCTTGGCCTTGCATCTGGTTATTTCCTAAGAACAAGTTCCTAGAATGGAGATAATCAGTCAGTTGTCCCAAGGGAAGAAAGAGGATGATCTGAGGCAATAACAAGATGTAATATTTGGGAAGAGAGAGAGCAGCAGCAGTGAGTCTGTCACATCACCAGCACTTGAATTTGTGCCCAGCCCAGCCCAGCCCTATGGACACATGTGTGTGTTCCAGCGAGAGGGAAACTACATGCAGGATTGCTTCCAGAACCTTCTAACAGTTGCAGGCGGGAGGGCAAGGACCAGGCAGAGAGGAGAGAACTGCTCTCCTCTGGTCTGCTCCAGGGCACTATGTGGCTCTTTGGAATCTGAGCAGGGCAGTCCCAAACGAATTGGACTGGTCTGTGTGCATGTATGAGAACCCTGTGGGACCTCGTGAGACACAGAGCTGGGTGTTTCAGGGGCTGTGGGCAGGGCGTGGGGGGGTGCTGGTGCCAGTGAGGTTTGAGTCATTGCTCTTTCCAGATACTGTCTACATCCAGTGGAGGTGAGACTTGGAGAGACTCAGGCTATTCTATAATTACATCTGGTTAGAAGCCAGCTCTGTGTACCCGGTGCCTTAAACGTCCTGAATATACACCCTCTTCTATTTTTAAGCACATACAGAAGCTTGCCCTATCTGTCATGTTGTGTTTCTTTTTTTTCAACTTTTAATTTTGCGTTGGGGTCTAGCCGATTAACAATGTTGTGATAGTTTCAGGTTAACAGTGAAGGGGCTCAGCCACACATATACATGTATTCAGTCTCTCCCAAACTCCCCTCCCAAGCTTGTCTGTCACTTTACAGTCTAAGAACGGTACCTTGAGGCTTATTCTTTTCTCCCAACTGTGTGCTTGGAGCCCAGGGAAGACCTCCCAGGTTCTCTGGACAGTCTTTTGCCAATTCAACCAACGTGGTTTAAATTCTTTCACCTCTTTGTTTAAAAGTGGTTATGAGATTGGTTCTCTTAAATGAAGCCTTTGAATGACTGATTACTATATAGAGATTACATCTTTAATTTTTATTTGCACTTCTCAGTGCAGTGCCTTCCCACTGCAGTTCAAATAAGTGAGGTATTGAATAGTGGGGAGCCACATAGACACCAGTGTCGGGGAGCACGGCAGGCCCTGTTTACTGTTACCCAATGCTCGTCCCCCATGATGCTCATTCTTGTTCGAAAATAGAAAGAGTGAAGTTTATTCGGCAGCTAGGTAGAGACCCATGGTTCAGCTCCTTTTCCAGTTCCCAAATATAAATCATGATTAATCAGAACCAGTCCCTGCACACTCATTTTGCTTGGCCCCTGGTTGGTTGAAGGGTGGTGCGTGATCTTGTGTTGGCTAGTGAGACATAAGGGGTAGCCATTGAAATAAACTTAGTTTCCAAAGAAAAGGCAACATCTCTCCATAATTTTTTTTCCAACCCATTCTGCCTTCGTATTGTGGGAGGTGAAGCATGGAAGAACAGTGACCACGAGAGAAGAAGGATGAGGATGCTAGGGTGATGGGTCAGCAAAATGGAGAGCCCCTATGTTCCTGGGGATATCGCGAGCAACAAACTCCTTAGTCATGGCTATGTCCAGACTCAGTGCAAAGTGAGAAAAATGAATTCCTATTTTTAAAGGCCACTGTCAATTGGGTTTTCTGTCATGTCCCCAGAAGCATTCCTAACTGACACATGGAGTAAATAAAACAAAAAAGACTTGACCATCCAGAAGCATGAACTCTGGAGCCAGACTGCCTGCATTGGAATCTAAGTTCTGCTATTTACTCGTTTGTAACTTGGGCTGGACTAGGAATCTCTGTGCCTCAGTTACTTTATCTGTAAGATGGCACTACTACATAGATTGTGCAGGGTAGTTCAGAAGACATACCACTTCTTTATGGGGTCACAGCAGGACACAAGTGTCCAGAGCTGGAAAACTGGGTCTAGATTTTTAATCAGTTCAGTCGCTCAGTTGTGTCTGACTCTTTGTGACCCCATGGACTGCAGCACGCCAGGCCTCCCCATCCATCACCAACTCCTGGAGCTTGCTCAAACTCATGTCCATCGAGTCAGTGATACCATCCAACCATCTCATCCTCTGTCGTCCCCTTCTCCTCCCACCTTCAATCTTTCCCAGCATCAGGGTCTTTTCCAATGAGTCAGTTCT
>NW_011494901.1:2134153-2165527 GCF_000754665.1 Bison bison bison
CATCAGTCCTTCCAATGAATATTCAGGACTGATTTCCTTTAGGATGGACTGGTTGGATCTCCTTGCAGTCCAAGGGACTCTCAAGAGTCTTCTCCAACACCACAGTTCAAAAGCATCAATTTTTCAGTGCTCAGCTTTCTTTATGGTCCAGCTCTCACATCCATACATGTATGGATGTAAGATTTTTAATAAAAGAATGCAAAATTTCTGCTAATATATCATTTTAAATAAACTTGGATGAGGAAATAGTTTGTAAAATTTTTTCAACCCTTTTTGTAATTATGATGTTCAAATGTAAAGTTGTCTTCAGGATGGTCTAGAATAAAGGTTTGGGAGTTTCCACTCTCATGAAACAAATGAATAGAATTATTCCACTTGTAAAGCTTAGGCTTAATTGGCTCTATGAAGTCTGCCTACTTCATAACTACAGTTCCAAAGAAGTTTCTATTGCTTTATATGGCTACCTTTTCTCTCAATATGTTTTTTTTTCTTTTTGAAGTCACTAAGTCGTGTCCGACTCTTTTCGACCCATGGACTATAACCTACCATGCTCCTCTGTCCATGGAATTTTCCAGGCAAGAGTACTGGAGTGGGTTGCCATTACCTTTTCCCTCAATATGTTATTCCTGCCTAAATTCATAATTTTTTCCAGGAATTTTTGTAATTTTGATAGTGTTTGCATTTCTGCTCCTTTGTTTCTTCTAATTGTATCTTAAAAAAAAAATGAGTCAGCAAACATCAATTCATGTAAAGGAAGTGTCATGCAAACTACAAAGGAAGTAGAGATACCAGTCTTTGCTCCCCTGCTGTTCACAGTCTTGTCCATCAGGTATGAAGTCATCCAGTGTTCTGCTTTTATAAGCAGGTTTATTAAGCAAGAGGCGTTGGACATTCATGTGATGGATGATCCAAAAACTTGAAGGTCTTCCTCCATTGTTTCTGATGAGCATGTGTTTCCTTGAAGAGAATAAGGTGAAGGCCTATTTACATTTGGGCTCCTGAGGATACTTGGAATTGTCTTTTGTGGGGCATCCAGGCTCCTGGATCAGAGTAGTCTTGTTTATTTGTTATGTTACCCCATGGTAATGGGGTGTCAAGTTAAGAGGTAAATCCAACTGTCTCTCTGGGGTGGGTTGCCTCCCTCTTGACTCAGAGGAGGAAGGTAGGTCTGGATTTTGGCGCAGTTGAGAACATGGGAGCGACCACAGGCCAAACCCTGCAGGCTGGTCCTCAGAGCTTGAGTGCCATTTGCCTCAGGCAGCAACAAGGACATGTTAAGCTCCACAGTGGGACATGGTGGTGGATTAAGAACTCAGATTATGCTGAGGTTCTGACTGTGGGCTTCCATTTTAGGCTTTGGCTGGAGGTAAAAAAAAAAAAAAAAAAATAACAGTATCATCTTTTTAATTAGATTCCTAACTCCTTTCTACCTTCTAATTCCATGATGAGCCGGTGATGAGTCAGCAAACAGTCACGCTAGGAGCCAGCGTGAGGTGTTCTGTCCTCTGGCAACAGAGGTCCGAATGTCTGCTGAATCAGGGAAGAAGAATTTAAATCTAGTAAAATCACCTCAGTTTGAAATCCAGCGACCCCAGGCCAGATATTTATAAATAGAATTGTGGCATGTGGGGATCAGAAAGCAACTTAGTGATCACTTTGGCCAGCTGTTTTCAAACTTGAGGATCCCTTCGAGGGTTTGTCAAAATGCAGATGAATGCTCAAAGTTTCTGATTCCAAGCATCTGGGGTGAGGCCTGAGAATTTGCGTTGCTAACAAGTTCCCAGGTGAGGATGATGCTTCTGGTTTGGATACCACACCTTGAGAACCACCATTTTAGACAACTGCTGTGCTTTACAATTAAGGAGGTTGGAGTGGAGTAGTTAGTGGATTGTCCGAGGTGATTGGACTGACCGAGAAAATGGAAGAACTCAAACTGATTTCCGTTCTTTGGAGTTTAGGTTCATAGATCTTCTTTCCATTTCACCTTTAAAGCCATAAACTAAGTGTAGTATTCACAATAATAGTATTTGCTTGGAGACAACAGGACATTAAAGACTCCATTAAAGCCTCTTTGCTTTCCCACTAGGTGACTGCTGACTCTGGGGACTCATGTAACCTCTTACTGTCTCAGTCTCTGTAAAATGGGAGGCTAGTAGTATAGTCCTATAGGACCCATCTCACAGAGGGTTTGTGAGGATTAAAATATAATATTGATATTATACAAAGTTCTTAGAACTGTGTCTTGGAAACTGTTGGAATCACTATTATTAAATATTATTTTCAATTCATTGAAAATATTTTCTATTAATAAACTTTCTATCTGGTCAAACTGGCTGGCATGAGAATAATAAAGGTGAATAGAAGAGAAAATTTTCAGGATGTGGCTCCTAGAGCAGATGATGTAGAATAATTAGAGTTTAGATCTTCTCAGTTATGTGCTCCATCCCTTTCTTATGTGAGGAACAGTGAAGTCACAGAAAGATGAAGTGACTTGTCAAGCTTTTATAGCTAATTAGCAACACTGCCTGTCCTAGAACTCAGTTTAATCAATAGCTTTCTCTGCCTATACCATATTTGTGAAACTAGCATTATAGTGTCCACAGACAGATTTGTCTCCATTTCCCAATGTTGGGAATTTAGCTGAATTATTTGGTTGACAATGGATGACCACTTCAATGTAACTTTATTTGCTCTGAATGCTTTTTTTCCTGAACCCTTTTAATTTTTGGTTATCATTGTGATTCTGCATAGGGTAAAAGGAGATGACTTCATTTGCATTACATTCTAAAAATACTCAGAAGAGGATACCTATTCTTGTTTCTCCACACTCTCTCCCCTGGAGTCTTCCTTGTCTTGAGATGAGTCAATGCCATGGAAAGCCAATTATTATTCAATTTAAAAATAGGTACTCATTTAAAGTATCTGAATTCCAATTTGGACAGCAAAAGGTTAATAGTGCATAGAAAAAAAATTCCAGCAGCCCACAAATCTAAGCATAATTATGTATGAACATGAGGCTTTTATTGCTGTCAAAATTAATCACTTTTCAACTTCCAGCTGTTAAAACCCTTCTGGCAGCTCTCCAAGCAATTCCCCTACAGTTACTTTTCCTTCAATTAAATTCTGGTGCAGTTCACAGTCTCTTGTTACATAAGCAGCAAGTTAAAAATGGACTTCTTGGGGTTTTCTTCTATTTTTTTTTTTGGTTGTTATTTGCTTGAAACTAGAAAACGACAGAATGTGAAATTTGTTTCTCTCACTCTTTTCAGCCCAACTTTTACTTAAGCTTCAAGCCTAAAAAAACAGTCAACATGGGATTAAAGTCTTCATGTTGATTATAAAGCACTTTATGCATATGTGGTGATTTGTAATAATTTTTATTAGCCATTGCTCTCAGTTGCCCTCCGAGGTAAGTGAATGTGGTTATGTTTGCTCTGTATAATCCCACTCGCTTTTCTCCCCCAGACACTTTGCAGGAAAGGCAGTTTACAAATCGGCACTGAGTTTAGTCCTTGCGTTATGCTACTGCTTAATTATAGGAGAGAATTAAGAATTAAGTGCTGCTCCTTTGACTGAGTGAGCAGGTCTGTCGTGGTGGAAATACTATTAGGAAGAGAAGCCCTCTGAGGGGCCCGAAGCTGCCCAGCTTCCTGGTAGCTCCTGTGGTGGGTTGGACCCCTGATTCCAGAAGCCACTGCAGAGAGGCTGGTTGAGCTGTGAAGGGCAGAGCAAACTATGGCCATTGAGTTGAGTATGAGTTAAGGGGTTAAGAAAAGGGCCTAGTATACTATTTATTTTGATTTCGAGTGTAAATGAATCCAGGTATCTCCCTTTGTTTGGCCCAGAACTGAGTGCTTCCACATGGATAATGTGTTGGAAGTGTGCTTTCCACTTCTCATCCCTGTGATTCCCAAAGACTGGTCCTTATGTCCTTTCCTGAGCTCTATAGGGATGAATGAGGGCTAAAGCTGTGCTCGACAGGAACTGGGAATTCTGACCCCTCTAACCTCCCCTGTATATCAGGGCACAGGCTTTCCCACATTTCAGTTAGTTTAGCCAGTTTCATTTCCCTGGTTTGTCTCTCTCAAGCCCTTCTGAGGGTGCCCTTTGAGTTCTGGGGTAGAGAGTGCCTTCCTTGGCAGACCTCTGTACCTTCCTGCACCTTCCTGCTGCTCCTCTTCACATTGTCGCTGTCTGGCAGGCAGAATGCTATAATGCATAGATGTCTCTAGTTTGCAGTCTCTGTCATTTCTGCCATCAGCCTCTAATCTCATGCAAAACTAACGAATTTCCAGATGCCGGTCCTTCCTGAGCCTTTCTACTTAGTAGTAACAGCTGGTGTGAGATCTGAAACTGGGCAGGGGGTATGAAGGTGTCTTTGTGTCAGGAATGAAAGAGTATAGATGCATGTCAAAGAAAAAGTAAGAGTGCAGCAAGCTCCTTGTAATGCCTGTCCCTTTCAGGGTGGACCTGCAGTTCTGTACTCCCCAGTGTTTATGTGCTTGGCAAAAGAGACAGCAGACGTAGGAAGCATCTTCCTTCTACCCTCACCCACCCTCCAGAGTGGCTTTTTTCTGAAAACTTGGGCTTTGAAGACCTGAGCCAGTCATGATTTAGGGTATCAAGTAAGATTCCTTGTCCATACCGAAGGCTTACTGGGCAATGGATTGGAGAGTCACCCTGGTTAACCATGGTCTGCGATCAAGCCATATTCTTGCTCACCAAGCGCAAGGAAGTGGCTCAAGATTTGAGCACCTTGGCAGGAATATGGAGAAGGGACAAATTCACCAGGAAGTCATCAGCGTCTCTCTTTACTGCAGTTTGCAATGCAGGGAAAAAAAATCTGTGCCAATCCCTCCCTCTCTTCTTTGTAAATTAGTGGGTTGCTTTGCTCTATTGTCATTGAGTTGATTCACCAAGGGCAGAGTAATTTGGACAAAATCTTCCTAAGTCTGATTTGATGGCCTAGAGAGGACTGGGTTGATTAAGACCTGCTCAACTCTGACAACCAGGGGCCAAGACTCTTCCACTGGGAAGCTGCCAAAGCATCCAAGAGAAAGGATGGAGGTCGTGCCGAGAGGGCCAGGCCAGGAAGGACTGCCCATGAAGTCTTGCCCTTCTGTTCAATGTTTAATATACTTTCTTTTTGTAGGGCATTTCTTAAAACTGCCGCATGCATCATTTTCGTTAATTGGCTTGTATAACAGATGCACGGATATTATCATCCAATGTAAATACCTCGCAAGTATTTTATGTGCTTGTTTCCTTAGTTTCATAGACTCTATGATTCTAACACTAAACGTCTCACTAAACTCTACCTGGTGGTAATTAAAAACAAATATATATGCAATCAACAAGTTGGGGAGAAGTTCTGTTTGGAGTTAGAGTCACTTTGCAGTTGGCAAAATATGGTTCCACTAATTTATATTGCTCTTATTCCATCTGCTTTCTGGTTTAAACTGTCCTGGATTACCTCAGACTCTGTGTATGCAATATTTTCCATTTACAAAATTTTCCTGCATGATCCATTTTATTTTTCGGAGAGCCCTTGAAAAGTGAGATTGGTTAGTGTCAAATGTACAGATCCGTTTTATGTGATATGATTGTTGATCTTACAAATGGATGATGAAGCTTAAAAAGATAACTCGGGGGTAATTTTAGAGCTACAATGTGTGTGCCAAGGACTCAGTGCAAGTTATGCCAACAAATGG
Organism: Bison bison bison; assembly: GCF_000754665.1. Taxonomy (NCBI): domain Eukaryota; kingdom Metazoa; phylum Chordata; class Mammalia; order Artiodactyla; family Bovidae; genus Bison; species Bison bison. Next base: position 2,139,865 of record NW_011494901.1, read on the forward strand.
GTAGCTCGGGGCAGCTGGTCTTTGTGGAGACACAGCTTACATATTTGTAAGCAAGCTTTTCTGAGGCCTCTAACTTCCTACCACCACTTTCTGGTTATGCTAAAATGCATGCTGCCTACATGCCTTCATGGAACTGCTTATTTTTCATGGAGCCATGGAGGCATGAATGTTTAGAAATTTTTTCTTCACTGCTCAATTATGCAAGAAGAGTGGAGATGAGTGCAAATGTTGACTATAACTGGGAAATAGTCCTGCACGAAACATGGCCTCACAGCGTAGTTTCAGAGTCTCTGTGATTCTGGGCTGGAGGCTGAGGGTGAGGGGGTGGTGCCTGCCCACCGGGATCTGGCATGTCTCCTAGCTAGGAGAGTCATTTGCGAGCAGTTACTGGCACCCACTTCTGGTCACAGGATCGGGGAAGAAAGGTGGGGATGGAAATCTCAGAGTGAAAAGACTCATCAGTTCCAGTCATATTACCTGAGGGCTATTTATTTATTTATTTTTGATGTGGACCATTTTTAAAGTCTTTATTGAATTTGTTGCAATATTGTTTCCATTTTATGTTTTGATTTTTGGCTGAGAGGCATGTGTGATCTTAGCTACCTGACCAGGATAGCTGCAGGATTAGCTCCAGGATTAAACCTGCATCCCTGGCATTGGAAGGTGAAGTTTTTTTTTCTTTTTAACCTTTTTCTTTTGCACTGGGGTATAGTCGATTAACAAACAATGTTGTGATAGTTTCATGTGAATAGGGAAGGGACTCAGCCATACACATGCATGTATCTATTCTCCCCCAAACTCTCCTCCCATCCAGGCAGCCACGTAACGTTGAACAGAGTTCCCTGTGCTCTACAGCAGGTCCTTGTTGGTTATCCATTTTAAATATAGCAGTGTGTATGTGTCCATCCCAAACTCCTTAACTATCCCTTCCCCACATTGGACGGCAAGTCTTAACCACTGTACAGCTAGGGAAGTCCTTTGCCTGAGTTTTCAAGTAATAAGGAGGATAGTTTTGAAGACAAAAAAGGATGGACTCTTTTCTTGGCAATAGGCTTTGCTTGGAAGACAAATGATTTGAAACTGTTTTCTTTGGGAACATTAGCAAAGGTTTTCTTTGCTCCTCTTTGAGCATGTGACCTTGTTATTTTGTTTAGTGTTCAGCCTAACTGTCTTCCATTAAACGATAGCAAGAGCTTGCATTTGAATTCAACTTTGTTGTTTCCACATGATTTCTTAGCGGTTATCTCATTCCCTGCTTGAATAACTTGAATGTTCCTATAAGCAAGACTTAATTGGAGCCAGAAGGGAAGTGATGTTTATGTCATTGACTGTCACTTGAAAACTCAGGGCTGTACGGTGGTTAAGACTTTGTGGCCCAATGTGGGGAAGGGATAGTTAGGGAGTTTGGGATAGACATGTACACACTGCTATATTTAAAATGGATAACCAACAAGGACCTACTGTAGAACACCGTAAATTAAGATAAAAGTCCAGGGTCATAAGACACATTGGTGGCAAAGTGGGAACCAGAATCAGTCTTCTCCCTCCTGATATTCATCCTTCCTGAGAAGGCAGCATTTAATCCTGCTCATGACCTGTTGGCTTGAGCTTCCCTGGTGGCTCAGATGGTGGTAAAGAATCTGCCTGCAATGTGGGAGACCCAGGTTTGATCCCTGGGTTGGGAAGATCCCCCAGAGAAAGGAATGGCTACCCACTCCAATATTCTTGTCTAGAGAATTTCATGGACAGAGGAGCCCGGTGGGGTGGACACCACTGAGTGACTAACACTTTGAAAACTTTTTTCATGATCTGTTGGCATCCTTCATGAAGATGGTTCCTTCTGTGATCCAAGTGGGCTGTGCACTGAGTTTGCCTCAGTAGACACCTGTAGGTTGTTCTTCAGTGTGTAGCTGAAATAGCATTTGTCCCAGCAGGTTATTCCTATCTTGCTTGTTAGATTTTCTGGATGATTCACAGCCTTCGCTAGGAAGGAACCTGCACAGTCCTCTTTCTGAAGTCTCACCAGTCACCAGTGGCATTCAGGTTCCAGAGGTGCCTGGCTACTTTGAATTGCTTAAAGCTGTGCTTCATGGCATCTGACAAGTGCATCTCTGGCTTCAAAGTGAGCATCTGCCTTGACTAACCCTCCATACAAACCTGCACAGTTTCTGGTAGCCTTTCTTCCCGCTCAGCCCAGCTCGGCAACCAGGGATTTGTGTTCAGAAATGGACCATCACCCCTCAACTGGTAGGTTGGCTGCATTCCAGGAACTTTGGTGTTGCTGTCCTGTTGGCTGACATTCTGAAAGCTTTAGAGATGAGGCTGGGCTAACTGGTCAAGGGTGACCATGGAACATCTCAGTTTTGTTCGCCTGTAAAAGTAGTTTCTGTGCTCTTGAATGTCTTAAGGAGCTTGATGCTAGATTGCTGTGATAACCACCCTAAGAGTGTGCTGGCTTTCTTGAAGGTGCAAAGCACTGAAGGTATTATTTGCCTACTTTTTTCTTCTCTCCTTCCCAATTGCCAGAGCTTGACAAGAATGCCCAAGACGGCATGCTTGCAATTTAAGTCAATTGCTCATGAGTTGACATACAAGCGTCTCTAGAAAGAGTTCATCCTCTTGGGTTTTAGAAATGTGAACTTAGGCAGAGGATCCCCTTTGTCCCCTCTGTGTATTTCCCAAGCTCCCAGCAGAATGTCTAAGCTGGGATGGTTTATCTTTGGCTCCATTCAGTCTCCATTACAGAGGCTTTTCCCCTTCTACCTCCCTGTATCCCTCCTAGGCCCAGTCCCTCCCAGCCTCACTGTTCTCTGCCGTGCAGCCCCAGCTTAGTCTGCCATTAAGAACACCTATCTCTGGGTCATTCCTGGACTCATTTCCCCTCAAAATTTACCTGCCTTCTTCTCTTGGCAGCCTTGCCCTTTCTGTTTATGATCAGAAATACTTTTCCTCTAAAAATTATCCCTTTGAAAAGTTGTTCTCTTTAAAATACTTGTCACTCTCATCACTCTCACGTCACCACCATTTCCTCCTAACGTGTGCTGAGCACCTACCTTCTGCTAAGTCCTGAGGACATACAACATAAAAAGAACCTCTGCCTTGGGAGAGTTTATAGTCTGATTGCAGGAAAGCATTGCTGTCTCACTTCTAGAATGAAACACTTATGGTTCTCGTAGGGAAATCATGGGAATATGAGACCTTAGTCCAATGGTACTTTTGATAGGCCAATGGGGAAGCAGGCAGAAGAGGCAGGAACACTAAAATCAGACCTCCTACACTTTTACCTCTTCTTTTCACCCTTTTCCTCTTGATGACCCTGTAATCATCACAGACAATAAAACAGCAGAGGATCAGCTTGGGGGTGGGCTTCTCTGCTGCTAGGGAGGTTCTGTAGGCGTTTCTGTAGCTCATTCTAAATTACTTACGTTGAGACCGGAGGACAGAAGAAGTGACGGAAGAATCACATAGACTATCGGAGCAGGGATCCTGCCAAGCAGAGACAGGATACGACAAGATGCTCAAAAGCAGAAATCTTCCCATGTCTGTAACATTTCCAGCTGGAAAACAGATCAGAGCTACACATTCCAGCTATGCTTAGGAAGCACTGAAATATCCAAGTACTAATCATCTAGGTATGCTAACTGCAGCTCAAAATAATTCTGGGGTTGCCAGTGCCATATGCCTTGTAGGCTTCCAATTAACTGTGCTCACTTCTTTCTTTTTCTCCAAGGGCCAATTATTGGGGAAAACACACATTTCTACCCTCACCTCCATCCCCAACCATTCAGAGAAAGGTTGTTATACACAAGAATGTCTGACCATTACAATAAGCCATTAAGTCATTCAAATGTGGGTGTTGGAAGAATTTAACTCTTGAAATGTGGATTAAAGACTTACAGTCTGTGAATGTAGAATTTTAGTTAGTGCCAAGAGTTAGAGAAAACCCGAGAGAGGGATGGCCACTCATTCCAGTTTAACTAGGGTGCCCTTGGTCCCGGGGTAATTATTAATAACATCGCCTCTTTTCTCCTAAAAGTGCCAGCTTGGACAAATGTTATAGTTATTTTTGCCTTAAAGATTATGCAGTTCAGTTTTCAGTTTGGTTCAAATTTAACGCAGCAATTACTTTTCCTCCTCCTTCCAAACAAGTGATCATGTGTTTGCTCTCCACACTATTGGTGATGAGACACTCATTACATTGCAAGGAATCCGTCATTGTTATGGAGTTCTTGGTTCTGCGCCGAAGTCTGCCTTCCCATAGCCTTCACCTCTTGATTCTAGTTCCTTCTTCTAGGAGCAACAATATAGGACAAGCTCTTCCACAAAATATTTTCCATGTTGGTTTATTTGTGGTATATTTTTCAAGAACATACTCATGTTTACTTAGGTTACCTTTTTCAATATTTAAAATTCCAAGGAGCCTGTTGTAATTTGGGGTTGCTATATCTTAAAGAAAAAAGCAAGAATTTCCCTAGGCTCTGTCACTAACCCCCTAAGCAGAAACCACGCAGTTTTATTTGGGGATAGTGCATAAAAAAGAAAGCAGGGGTTAGTAACAAAGCCACTATCCTGTGGTGGCAGTTTTTTTTTAATATAAATTTTTATTATGCAGTTAAATGACTGATAATATCTCTAGAAATTTATAGGCAGGAAACAAGCATACCATGAAGAAATGAGGCTCCCTTTAAAGACTATTTCAAGCTAATGGCAGAAGTAGAATTCACGTATCTTGTTTTTTAAATTATTTTATTTTTTATGATTGTAATATAGTATATAAGATGATTGTTGGAGATTTAGAACATCTCAAAAAATAAAGAAGAAAGTTCTACTTGTGCCCACTATCAGAGATAATACTCCTGTTATTATTTTTGGTGTATATTCTTTCATTCCTTTTTCTGTGTGCTTGGTAAATACATAATTTAATGAAATGAGGATCATATTTATATAGTTTTCTCTACTGCTTTTGTATTAATATCATATAATAATCATTCTCCTGCATCATAAATGAGCTATAAAACCTGGTGCATTTTGCACTTTTCTAGAGTCTTCTATTGTTAGATATTTAGATTATTTTTAACTGTTCCAGGAATGCTGTAGGACACATCCACAAATCCTTGTCAAGCTCACTGATTATTCCCTTAGAATTTGTTGTTCAGTCACTCAGTCGTGTCCAACTCTTTGTGACCCTGAGCACTGCAGCACACCAGGTTTCCCCATCCTTCACCATCTCCCGGAGCTCACTCAAACTCATGTCCTTTGAGTTGGTAATGCTATCCAACCATCTTGTCGTCTGTCGTCCCCTTCTCCTCCTGTCTTCAATCTTTCCCAGCATCAGGGTCTTTTCCAATGAGTCAGCTCTTCACATCAGGTGGCCAATGTATTGGAGCTTCAGCTTCAGCATCAGTTCTTCCAATGAATATTCAGGATTGATTTCCTTTAGGATGGACTGGTTCCCTTAGAGTAGACTCCTATACGTGGAGATTCTGCTTGAGAATTTTTTGTCTGTTTGGGCTGCCATAACAAAATACCACGGATGGCGTGACACCCACAACAGAAATTAATTCTCTCAGAGTTCTGAAGGCTGCAAGTCCAAGATTAAGGTGCCAACTGATTCCATGCTCGGTGAAAGCCTCCTTCCTGCCTTGTGCGTGGACTACTGCTCACTCTGTTCCTATGTGGCAGATAGTTCTGTGTACGCATAAGGGTACCAGCCCTGTGGGATTAGGGCCTCACCCTTATGACCTCATTTAACCTTTGTCACCTCCCCATTTCCAAATACCAGGAAAGACTGAAGGCAAAAGGAGAAGGCAGCAGCAGAGGATGAGATGGTTAGCTTCACTGACTCAAGAGACATAAATCTGAGCAAACTCCAGGAGATAGTGGAGGACAGAGGAGCCTGGCATGCTATATTCCACACAGTCATAAAGAGCTGGACATGACTTAGCGACTGAACAACAAAACATCTCCAAATACAGTCATGTTAGGTAATTAGGACTTCAACGTATGGATTTTGAGAGGGACACAAATATTCAGTCCACAGCAAGAACACAAATCTTTTTCATTCTCTTGATCTATAAATATCAGTTTAGAGCTCCATAGGCAAGGTGTGTAGAGCTCCTTTTAGGCATTCACTCAACAGAGAGCTTCATCATTAAAGCAAGAAAAATCTGTAGCTAACCTGTTTTTAGAAAAGTTGTTCATTGTTGGCATTTGAGTTTCTTTGATTCCTAATAAGGTGTTTTTCATATGGTTCTGTGTTATTTCTAGTTCTTACTTCAGGAATCAACTCTTCAAGCTTGCAGTTATTGATTCAAGTTTGCTTATCAATTTGTCTGGACTATTTAATGAGAAATAATAAATGACAACCGATGCTGCCTGGTATTACTATGTGTCATTATTGAAGACAAGCACATTACACATTATATCTCCTTTATGGTCCTCAAAATGCTCTGCTTATTGTTTTAGAACCCCATTTTAGAGACAATAACTCCAAGACATGGAGAAATTAAGCAGATTTCCTATATGAAATGTTTCCTGTGTGAGCCTGTAAACTATCCCCAGGCTCATTGCTTTGGTCCTGTTAGAGGAAACACTGACTGAAGCCGCACGCCCAGACCAGGCACCACAGAAACCATTTGCATGAGTTGTTTTATGCCAGGAGATCCTGGTAAGGAACACATAACTAACAAGCCACCACCAACTGAAAGAATTTGGAGAAGCTCAAAAGGAGACAGGAGACACATCCACATGTCCTCCCAGAATCCTTTTCTCTGGAATCCATCTTGGCTGAGCAATGTGTGCAGATCACCAGCAAGGACCCTGCGTGAGAATGATTGGCCAGGGACAACCCAGAAACTAAGCCCATCACCTGAAACCCAAGACTGTGAGCCACATGGCAGAGCATTCTCCTGGGTTCTGTTACCCTCCTGCTCTCTGCCCAGATGCCCCATCCCAATAGTCTCTTGCTTTGTCAGCATGCGTATCTCCTCGGATAATTCATTTCCAAGTGTTAGATAAGAGCCTGCTCAGAACAAATGTTTTGACCTCCTTCCTGTTTTCCCCAAATTTCAGGAGAGCTTTTTCAAATGCTACATGTCGCAGGTTTAATTTCCCACCGTCTGGTTTACTGTCTTCAGTGATGACTTAGTTCTCTTACTGTACTGTCAGTCTCCCAGCCTCACCCAGCTCCCCACCCATCTGGCTCATTGTTTCTGGATTCCGTTGTCATGTCTTTTCATCTTATCATCCTCTTTTTGACTTTCTGCTCCTTTTTCAGAGAAGCCACATATTCTTAGATCCTATTGAAGATACAAAAACATTTCAAAGTATTTTCTCACTTTTTTTTTTTGATAGTAAATTATTTCCAAGACATGTTTATCTCCTTGATCTTTAGGATATTGTTCCCTTTCTCTGGAGCTTTGGCACTTTTCCCATAGACCTCCTATCCAGCTTATTGTTTATTAATCTTCAGATTAGGCAGGTTCTCCCTGGATTTGGGGTTTGCCAACAGACAACAGGTTTTGTGGTTCTGCTGCACAGAAATGGAATCCTCTCATCCCACTGCCTGATTCTTTGACACTCTGAAACTGAGGGTATTTGTGGAAATGTACAACTCCCGCGTGCCCTGCTGTTAGTTTCCTACAGCTTTTTTCTTCCTAGTATATATCTTCAGGGTGTGGACTACACCCTAGAGGATGCAAAGCCTCATGAGAGACCCCTTCCACTTACTACTTAGTTTTCAGTCCATTGATGTGACAGAAAATTTGGGTGGGATGAGATTAGTGAGAAAGGACAGGATGGGGAACAAATGATTTTTTTTTAAATTTATTTTTCAGTTGAAGGATAACTGCTTTATAGAATTTTGTTGGTTTCTGCCAAACATCAACATAAATCAGCCATTGGTATACATATGTCCCCTCCCTTTTGGACCTGCCTCCCCATCCCACCCCTCCAGGTTGATACAGAGCCCCTGTTTGAGTTCCCCGAGTCATACAGCAAATTCCCACTGGCTGTCTATTTCATGTATGATAATGTAAGTTTCCATGTTACTCTCTCCATACGTCTCACCTGCTCCTTCTTCCCTGCGCCCCTGTGTCCATAAGTCCATCCTCCATGTCCGTGTCTCCATTGCTGCCCTGCAGAAAATTTCATCAGGACCAGCTTTCTAGATTCCATATATCTGTGTTAGTGTCAGATCTTTCTCTCTCTGACTTACTTCACTCTGTATGATAGGCTCTATGTTCACCCACCTCATTAGAACTAACTCAAATGCATTCTTTTTTATGGCTGAGTAATATGCTATTACTACACTACAGCTTCTTTATCCATTCATCTGTCGATGGACATCTAGGTTGCTGCCATGTTCTAGCTATTGTAAATAGTGCTGCAATGAACATGGGAGTACATGTGTATTTTTCAATTTTAGTTTCTGCAGGGTATATTCCCAGTAGTGGGATTTCTGGGTCATGTGATGCTTTTATTTCTAGTTTTTCAAGGAATCTCCGTACTATCTTCTATAGTGGCTGCATCAATTTACATTCCCACCAACAGTGCAAGAGGGTTCCCTTTTCTCCACACCTGCTCCAGCATTTATTATTTGTAGAGTTTTTGATGATGGCTATTCTGATTCGTGTGAGGTGATATCTCATGATAGCTTTGATTTGCATTTTTCTACTAATGAGCAATGTTGAGCATCCATTCATGTGTTTGGTGACACATGTATGTCTTCTTTGGAGAAATGTATGTTTAGGTTTCTTTCCCACTTTTTGATTGGGTTGTTTATTTTTCTGGTGTTGACTTGTATGAGCTACTTGTATATTTCAGAAATTAATCCTTTGTCAGTTGTTTCATTTGTTATTATTTTCTCCCAATGCGAAAAAATGATTGACCTGTTATTCTGGCACCTGAAGAGAAACACTTGCATAATTGAGGGAGGGTTATCCAATTTTCCTTTGGGCACTGATCCTGGATCTTTGAGGAAGGGCAGACAGTGGAGAAGGGCCGGGGCCAAATCACTTTCTTTGCCATACGTGGGCTTTTCTGCTCAGGAGAGCAAGGATGGTCCACCACTCACTGTTTCTCTGAATTCGTCTTCAGCCATCCTGGAGTGGGTGGAAATTCTTTCCACATTCTGGCAATTCAGCTTTTGTTTTTGTGCTATTTTTGAGTTTCAGTCTTGAAAATGTGTTGTCGTGTGTATGTCTAGCAGGAAATTGGTGGGGTCAGGGACTGCTTGCCAGGTATCATTTTTAACTGGTATCATTCTTTACATTATAGTTTTTTGCTCAATGTCCTGCCTGCATGTGTGTTGATGGCACTTAGCATCAGAATCATCCCTGACACTTCACTGACCCATTTGTCAATTGCCTGGTCTTTTCATCTGTGTGGACATCCTTCCATCCCCACTGCTCCTACCATGGTGCAGATCTTCACTGTCATAGGCTTCTGTGGTCGTGGATGCCTAGGCTCCTAGCCATCTGCCTCTTTCCTTTTCCATCTTCTTCTTACTGTTAATACACTTTACCTAAGGACAGCTTGGGAGAGTTTCCTGGTTCCCCAAAGTTTTGCAGTGGCTTCTCATGATCTGTGCCCAATTCTAAACTCTTTTTTTTTTTTAAGTTTTTTTTTTTTTAAATATGAACCATTTTAAACATTTTCATTGAATTTGTTGCAATATTGATTCTGTTTTATGTTTTGGTTTTTTGGCTTCAAGGCATGTGGAATCTTAGCTCCCTGACCAGAGACTGAACCTGCACCCCCTGCACTGGAAGGTGAAGTCTTAATCACTGGACCACCAGGAAGTTTCTCTTTTTTTTAAAAGATTTTTTGAAGTCCTAATGAAATCTTGTGGACAGAGGAGCCTGGCGGGCCACAATACATGGGGTCGCAAGAGTCAGACATGACTTAACAACTAAACCACCACCACCACCAACCTATTTACTGTACCACTTTTCTCTTACTAAATTATGTGGTCTACCATTTTCAAATGTGGTCTGTGTTGTTTGCCTTTACTTATGCCATTTCTTCTGAGATGCCTATTATTATTATTTTGCTGTAGTCTTATCCATCTTGTAGAACTTTATTGTTAATAGAACATGATCTTCTGTATGAGGCTGGAATGCAGTCTCTTCTTTATCTGAGCCTTGACGTTTAGATCATCTAACTGATACATTCTGCTGTGTGTTGGAGTTCATATGGGAATATGTGTGTGTCCTACCTGCTGTCTCCCTTTCTAGACTGTACGTTATTCTTTCTTGGTAAGCCATGGTTTCCTGATGAATAGAATGAGGATAATCTTAGTGCTGAACTGGCACATTTGCGGCCTTGTTAAATAGCAGAGTGTGTCTAGAGGGCTAAACACAGAATTGCTGAACAGTAAATGCTCAGTAAACACTGGTGGAGTCAATGAACAAATGACTCTTCTGATTTCCCACATTAATTCCATATTGTTTCAAATGTAAGATCTTTTACTGTCCTAAGTGAAAGCATTAGTCGTTCAGTGATGTCTGATTCTTTGCGACCCCATGGACTGTAGCTCACCAGGCTCCTCTGTTCATAGGATTCTCCAGGCAAGAATACTGGAATGGGGTGCCATTCCTTTCTCCAGGGGATCTTCCCGACCTTGGGATCGAACCCGGGTCTCCTTCATTGTAGGCAAATTCTTTACTTTCTGAGCCAGCAGGGAAACCCCCTTTACTATCCTAAAGTCTGCTCAATTTGCAAGGTTTTCAGTCCCAGCTGCATGCTCCATTTTTCTTGCACATTGCCAGAAGGTTAGGGGCAAGGAGGGAATGATCAAATGGAACGACCATGAGTGAAAACCACAGGCACTGAACAGCTGGATAATGTGAAGAGACAAGCTCCGCTGAATCTCCAGAAATGCATCAATCATTGGACAGTGGCAGTTTTTTGGGAAAGTTCAGAGATGCTTGAAAAGAAGCCAGAGTGCAGAATAAACTGATCCTTAGAGTTGGGTTTTCAAAACCAGTCTCCATCATGCCCAATACCCTTTGGAGAGATGACAAATTTAAGTGTAAACAGACCTCTTTGTTTTATTATGATCCTCAGGAAATTGGAGAGGTGTGTTTTTTTTTTTTAAGCAGCTTAATAATAGAAATTGCCTCAGGGATTGGGCCTGCCATTGCTTTCCCCTTGCAATACTGTTCTCCCTAAGGGAGCATGCAGCAGCCTCCCAGCGTGAATATTGCAAAAGCCACTAATAATGGTCCTTCTCAGGTAACATTTTCTGGTATAAAATATCTTGGCTTAATATAGTCTAAATACATTGAAGTGTACTGTGGTCAACATGACAGCATTCTGACATACAATACTACTGTCTTTACTTCTGTCTTGGTTCCTGTGGTGTCAGAGGTCCTAAATGAGTCAAGATGATAAATCCTTGGCTAAGGCAGTGGAGAAGCCATCATGGTACCTGGTAGGATTTAGAGTCTCTTGCCATTCTCAGGAGAGAAGCCATGCGTAATGTCAAGCATGTGTGCGCATGTGTGCTAAGTTGCTTCAGTCGTATCCGATTCTGTGCAACCCTATGGACTATAGCCCACCAGGCTCCTCTGTCCATGGGATTCTCCAGGCCAGAATACTGGAGTGGGTTGCCATGCCCTCCTCCAGGGGATCTTCCTGACCCAAGGGCTGAACCTGTGTCTCTTATGTCTCCTGCACTGGCAAGTATGTTTTCACCACTAGCGCTACCTGGGAAGCCCAGTGTAAACCATAAAGCAATGTAAAAAACCCTGGATTAAGAGTTAGGATTCAGTCCTAATAACTCAGGACGGCAAAGCCAATGGGACTCAGGCCCAGCATTTAACCACAGTGGGCCTTTCCACTAACTGAAAGGAATTGAGCCACAGGATCCTTAAGTGTGAGAGCTTGGGCGCTCAGTAGTGTCAGACCCTTGGCAACCCCATGGATTGTAGCCCGTCAAGCTCCCCTGTCCATGGGATTCTCCAGACAAAGAATACTGCAGTGGGTAGCCATTTCCTACTCCAGGGGATCTGCCTGACTCAGGGATCCAACTGGAGTCTCCTTCATTAGCAGACGGATTCTTAACCACTGTGCCACCTGGGAAATCCCAGGGTCCTTAAGTGACCTTCCATATATGGACTTTCCAATTCCAAGATTTCTTTTGGTAGGAGATGAGTTATGTCATGATGGTTCGGTCTCTGGAAGCAGCAGCTTTGGTGTTGAATCTTGATGAAGCCTCTTGGTAACTAAAATCCCAGACTATTGCTTACTCACTCTAAGCCTCAGTTTCCTGACCTGTAAGATGGGGCTAGTAATCAGTTTGCATATGCAGCTGCTCAGCTGACTTCCAGGGACAAAGTCTCTTTTGACATCTTCAGCATCGTCATTTTTTCACCTTCGTATTTGTTGCCTCATCTTAGAAGACAACTGTGGTTTTTTCAGATATTGTCTTCATTTGTCATAGGAAGCAGGGAGTAGAAATGAGAAGTGATAGCAAGATTAAAAAAAGGAAAGTTTTGATGAACCTATTTGTAGAGCAGGAATAGAGATACAGATGTAGAGAACAGACGTGTGGGCATGGGGGAGGGGAGGTTGGGATGAATTGGGAGATTGGGAATGACATGTGTGGGCTGCCATGTGTAAAATAAATAGCTGGTGGTAACCTACTGTAGAGCTCAGGGTGCTCAGCTCTGTGCTTTGTGATGACCTAGAGGGGTGGGATGGGGGGCAGTGGGAGGGAGGTCCAAGTGGGACAGGGTATTTGTGTAGTAGAGCTGATTCCCTTTGTTGTACAGCAGAAACTAACACGGCATTGTGAAGCAATTATACCTCCCCCAGCCCACCCCAACCCCCACCAAAGGTGAATAGGGCAAAGGTTCATGTTTCAGGACTGCTCCTCTTTTCTCCAGAAAGGAAAAACTTTCCCCCAAGCTCTCAGATGATTTCTTCTTGTACTTCATTGGCTAGAACAGGGCTACATGGCCCCTCATCTGTGAGGAAAGCTGGCAGAGTCTTTTCCAGCTTCTGTAGTAGTGGTTAAAGGAGAACAGGTTGAGATGCTTTGGGGTCGGCCAGCAGACAGGTGTGCCACACTGGCCCCCAATGATGTTAGGATGTCACCAGCAGTTGAGCACTATGCACAGAGCCTGACCCAGAGCCTGGATTTGATCATTGTTAGTTATTATTCTGCAAGAACCTATTCTTCCCTTTGCACTGATTGAACTCCAGTGGTTTTCAACCATGTGGTGCATGAACCTGAACCATTGGTATTCAGTAGTAGAAAGTTATTGGGCTTCTTTTCTTTCAAGAAATGCATTGCTTCCCGTGCATGCTCTCTCCGCTCGCACCAGCTTCAGTTTGTTCAGGAGCTGCCATGTCGCGCATCTGTGGAAGGGAACCTGAGTGGCAGGGTAGGCTGAGATTGTGGTGGATGAAGTGTGAGTCTAGCCCATGACCCCTTTGACTCTGACAAAGCCGCAGGTAGCTCCTCAGGCATGGGTTGCCACTTTCTGCCTGTGCCCTTCTACCCTGGCTTCAGCAGTTTGGAACCAGTGGGTGGTACCTGACTCAGAGGAAGCCAGCAGGAAGCTGCAGTGTGATTTCTGCCCAGTAAGACAGCTCAGTGGTAATTAAGTGACCCAATCAGCCCCTCTGTCTTAGAGTCACTCTTTGATTCCAGATTCTAGAAATGTCCAGGAGCCTCTCCTCCAGAGAGGAGACGAGGAAGCAGATGCTGAACAGAAGCTGAGTAGGTGGAAGCTGTGAAGCGGGTGGACAAGGTCATGGCAGAAGCTGCAGAAGCAGAACAGAGTCGAGTTACCATGATGGGAGCAGGAGCCCGCACTGTGAGGGGCAGGAAGACCAGCTTCTGAAGCCACTGCTCTGCCTGAGGTTGCTGGGGCGCCCCTGAATCCGGGAGCATGTCCCAGTTGCCCTCTGCCTGGCTGTTGCCTTCTTTGCCCCCCGTGTGTCCCATTTTGAGCTAACTGTAATGATGTTCCACCCTGGGAGCCGCAGAGCCTGACTCCAAAGGAATTCCAGTGACTTAGGCGGGACAGTGTGCTACTCTGCCCCTCACGGAGTAAGAGGGTGCCCGGTATGCTGGCCTGTGCGTCCTTCTCCCGCACCTCCTACATTTGCTCATTAGGAGCAGCCGTTAGGACTGGCCGCCGTTCTGCCCTGTGCAGGCACAGTGGCTCGTCAGCCTGGGCACCAGGGCCCCGAGGCCCCCTGTTGGTTGACGGGGAGTTTCTTCGGAAAGAGATTCAGGGGAGACCACTTGGCCACCAGACACCAGCTATATTTACATAATCCTCCCTAGGCCGTTGCTTGTGTAATTCGATTATTTGATTGACTTTACATTGTGCAGTGCTGGAAGAGGTGAAGAGACAACAGGTTTTTGGCTGTACCCTCTGGCCTGTTCTGTTCTGTCTTGTTGGCTTTAAGGATTTCATAAAGTTTTGTGTGGCTGCCAGCAGTCTCCCCGGGTGTTTTTCGCAAGCAGCCTTCTGCTCCCCAGGAGTGTGTCCTCTGAAGGAAGAGGGGCGGGGACCTAACCCTTCAGCTGCTGACAAGTGGGTGGGGTGTCCCGGCCCCCACCTCAACGAGTCAGAGAACTTAATTTTGATGATCGGCCTTCTCCCTTCCCTGGGAGAAATGGCTGCGTTTGTTTGATTGGAGCAAACTTATTATGTCTGGTGCCTCTGACACAAAGGAACCCAGAAATCCGCTTCCCTGATGTCTTGGCTCAGCTAATTTTCTAGGACAAGTTGTGAAGCCACCCTTGATCTCCATTTCCAGGCGTGTGTCTTCGTTATTAACTCAAAGCTTATGCTCTTTCTTATGGGACTCCCATCCCTCTGTTGTTTATCGTTGACATGTTTCCTTCTCCCCCTATCCTTTCAGCTCTCACCCAACTTGAATAAGAACCCCTTGACTGGTCAAACACCCAAATTATGAAAGGTTTCCCACATGTGACTGGGTGACACCCCCTACATTGGGAGCAGGGTGGACGTCCTTTCTGGGGACCTCCACCAGACTGTCTCCCACCTTCACCCCTGAGCAAGCCTTGCAGTGTGCGTGTGGGCAGGGCACACAGCCATAGGTATACATGTGTTCCCTCCCTCTTGAATCTCCCTCCCATGTCCCACTCCATCCCACCACTCTAGGTTGTCACAGAGCACCCAATTTGAACTCCCTGTGTCATACAGCAAATTTCCACTGGCTATCTATTTTATATATGGTAATCTATATGTTTGGGGGCTTCCCTGGTGTCTCAGAGGTAAAGAATCCGTCTGTGATGCAGAAGACACAGGAGACTCCACGGGTTCAACCCCTGGTTGGGAGGATTCCCTGGAGGAGGGCATGGCAACCCACTCCGGTATCCTTGCCTGGAGAATCCCATGGACAGAGGAGCCTGGTGGGCTACAGTCCATGGGGTTGAACAGAGTTAGACACAGCTGAAGCGACTGAGCACGCATGTGTGCAATTTATATGTTTCAGGGCTACTCTCAATTTGTCCCACCCTCTTCTTCCCCTCCCTGTGTCCACAAGTCCATGTGGACTTGGTCTATGTCTGAGGTCATATCTCTTTATAACTCTCTTTCCCAGTCCCAAGCCTCCTTGTTTTATCTCTTCCCTCATTTCCAGCATTTTCTTCTCCGTTGCCTCCGCCCCCGCCCCTCTCCTCCGAGGGCAGGCTCTTCACTTTGTCTTCCCGCGTCCTTTGGCCATTTCTCTGGTGCCTTCCCTTCCCACCAGTCTAGGCTTATCCACTTGTCTGGGATCCTTGTCTGTTTCTCCCTCTCTCCCTCTGCACACCCACCATCACCCAAGCATCAGCCAAATGGTTCCCGTTTAAAAAACTCTTTCGTTAACTGAATGTCGCTGAGTCCTGGGGCTCCAGCTGCTTTTTGTGAACCACGGCTCAGCCCCGGTCGACACCAGATGGCTCTTCTAGGTGGGGAGGGTGGGAGAGAGAGGAGGAAATAAAGATTGGTGAGGGTGGAAAGATTAAATTGTCACTCACCCTTCCTCCCCTGAAGCTACTCTGAGGCATCAAGATAAACTCCTGCAAATGTTTTAAAACCTTGATTCCCGGTGGCCTGGGAGGCAGGTTCCCTTCCTGCCATCCTGTGCCTGGCCACACAGTCTTCTAATCCTGGGACCGTTCTGCCCTCTGGGTTTCCTTGAAAGATAAGTGGTGCTATCATCTTTTCCCGCGGCCCCCTCCAGCGCTCTCGGCACTTGTGCAGTTAGGAATTAGCCGCCGTGCATCACAGCTGGGCTGGATCTGCAGAGCTAGGCCAGCATCCCTTTTCCTGTGTGGGAAAAATGAGGATAAGGAAAAAAGCCTAAGGCCCAGATCATCAGGCTGGAGCCGTTGAAAGATTACCTTCCTGCCAGGCGTTGTCCACACAGGCGGAAAACGCAGCGCCCTGGGAATCTGTCCCGGAGTGCCTGTGGGAGCCTTGCAGGGAGAGGGTGGGGGGTGGTGGGAGGCAGGCGGGGGTTATCCAGGGCTCTGCTCCCCTGACCACACAGAGTCACTTTGCAGCCTGGGCCTGTCCTCACCGGCTCAGCTCCCACCTGCACCAGGAGGCCAGATGCAGGTGGACACGAGAGGGAGGAGGCCACTGCCCAGCTGGTGGGACGCTTGGCAGGGGCCTGCCTGCTAACAGGTAGCACAGCCTGCCGTGTCTGCGCACGTGGGGCCGGTCTCCAGGGCCCACCCTTAGATCATCCATCCTCGGTTGGCACGAGAGGAATGTTGCCAAGAGCTGGGGCTGCCCCTGCCTACCTAAGAGCATAGGGGCAGCATGGTGTTCCCTGACCCAGACCCTTCTGTGGGGCCGGGAGGCAGGAAAGTGAACTGCGGGCGTCTTTCTATTTCCAATTTCCAGATGAAACCTGGAAAATCCACCGACATCCAAAAGTCTTGCAATCTACCCAAACTCCACCAAGCGTGGAGTGAGAGAGAAATTCTGTTTCCCTGAACTCAGGGAGCCCGCCGCTCACTGGGAGCCCCGGGTCAAGAGACTGCTGCCCTCGCATCCCAGCAGCAACGCTGGGCCAGCCGCTCCCGCCCCACCTGCAGGGCCCTCGCCTCGTTTCAGGAGAGGGAAGCGTGAGGATGCCTTCACTCCAGGCCGTCTCCGGCCTCCCTGGCCTCTCCTCGTCACACCGGGGCCACCAGGCCTGCCGTCATTCACACGCTCAAGCCTGCTCTGGTCTGTCATCAGGAGGCAGTGACGGAACCGAGTCTAGCACCTCGGCGCCCGGGACAGCCTACAGAAAGCAGGGCTGATCCTGGAGGCACCGGGCTCTCTGAGCCAGTTCCTCTCCTGAAGTCCTGGTGGGCTTTCTCCTTAGCAAGGACCGCGTGTCCCTCCCGGCATCCCTGCAGACACGTTTCCACGAACACGTTCCTGCACAGGTCAGACCTGGTTGGAAAGCTGCCCCTGGGAGAACCACCCCCTCCATCTTTCCCTCCCTCGTGTGGTGTTAAAACACAGGGCATGTAAAACACTCCTGCTTAACTGATCACACGTGTGCGTCTCATGGCCTGATGGAACCAGAGGTCACGGAGTTATGGCCGAAGCCTCCAAGCTGAGGACAGCAGGTTAGAAGCCTCCGTGGTCCCGTGAGAGCAGATGGGGGTGCTGCTGGAGCGCGCCCTCTGGAGTCCAGCAGCAGGCGGCCCTTCCCGAGGACCATCCTACATGGCCTGTAGAAGCCGGAGGAACAGACTCACAGGAAGGCGGCTTGCTGAGTGGTGACTAAGGGCTTTGGAGGACAGGGCTGCGGCATTTCCCGCCCCCCATCCCCGCCTCCGTCCCACGCCGTGCCCTCAAGTCAAGTGGTGTGTGTGCACTCAGTCGTGTCTGACTCTGCAGCTCCACGGACTGCAGCCCGCCAGGCTCCTCTGCCCGTGGAATTGTCTAGGCCAGAACACTGGGGTCAGGGGAGGCAAGCCCAAGGGAATGCTCCTCAGAAACCCCCCTTCAGCGGCATCCCCACTCTGACCTCTACATTCTAGAAAGAACTTCTCAGGCATCCCTCCAGCAGTCTCCTCGGCACAGAGCCGCTCATCTGTGGCCTGGAGGGGATGTGTCCTCCTGGAACCCCTGCATCCCCACATTCCAGGAATGCAGGGCTCCCGGGTTCCCAGATTCCCTTCTGGGGCCTGCTCAGACTGATCCAAGGTCCTCTGACCCGAGGTGGACTGGGCTCAGCCCTGGACCTGACAGTGACAGAGGGGGCAGCTCTGGGGGGCTCTGGGCGGAACCTGGGGATGCAGCCTGGGTGGCCACGTGTGTGCACTTCAGCCATCCTCCACACACACACACCTCCTGTGTGTGCAGGATGGTATGAGGGTAGGAAGAATCACAGAGCGGGCTGTCTGCCAGGTGTGGGGTCTGGGGTTGGGAGGAATGCCTCTCTCAGCTTCAAATTCCAAGGAGATGGGGAATTCTAAATTCAAACTGACCTTCCAGGCCAACATGGAGGTATATTTGTAAAGGAGGGAGGTAAGAAGATATTTTATTCAACAGTATCGTTAGCTAGATTTGTAACTTAAATGTTTGGACATTCGGCACACGGGGCTCCATGTGGACTCTTGCCCTGGGCCTTGCGGTACTGGGGGGCTGCCACTCAGGGAGACTGGCATGCCGACAGGAAGGGGCTGTGCTCCTGCTCTCTGGGTGGCTGGCTGGGAACTATGGAGGAGCAGAGGCTCACCCAGTGCCTGGGGAGAGGGTAGCACCTCCCTCTGAGAGGCAAGGGGCAGATGTGGACCCAGAGCCGGGAGGTTGCCTGGAGCACACTGCAGACGAGGGGCAGGGGGGCTAGCGGAAAGAGTCCAGCAGGGCAGGGTGAGAGGGCAAGATGGTTGTGGGCAGCCTGAGTACCCTCCGCTTGGTGTGGCAGGCATGTGTGAGCTTCCTGTGGGTCAGGAAGCCCTTGGCACCTTCAGGGGACCCTGAGCATGAGGACTTCCTGTGAGGGTCAGGGGCTTCCTGCGAAGATCAGGGGCTCCCTGTGAAGGTCAGGGGCAAAGGTGGGACGCTGAGGGCATCCACACGAGATATGCCAGAATGTTCTTTGACCACAAGCTGGAGGGTCCTCATGGGCAGCAGATGATGCCTGTAACAGAATATTCAAGAGATCACTGCTAAGAGAACAAGCAAAACCCTGGAGCACCTCCTCGTTCCCTCAACCCTGCTCTGACCCAGAAAGACCCAGATACTTCTGGGAGAGGAGTGATGGGTGAGAAAAAGGGGAAGAAGATTCCCACATTCCTCATCACTTCTTACCCAAGTGGAATCGGCCTCAGCTTCAGGAAGAGGCAAGTTTCAGTATGGAGGGACAGAGAAGTCTGGTCCTGGATGTGACATTTTAATGCCTGAAAAGCTCTTAATGGACCAAAGAGGACTTATTCTTATGGATGGAAGCAGCTCAGGAGGCTACAGAGTGAACACACGAGGTTGTTTGGGGGTGGGGAAGGGGGGCCTTACATTGTGAGACCTTGTGGTGGGGGAAGGATGACCTCCCTTACTTTTGCACCCCAAAAAGGTGATTAACCTGATTATGCTCTCAAAGATCCTGTGTTTACAACAACCCAGCACCAAACTAGGGACCCCCTTTCCTTGGCCTCGAATCTGACTTGAACGTCCTTTTGCAGGGAAAATGGATGCTGACTCGATAGCAGGTCCTTGAGTGTGGGTCACTTATGCTCTCTTTGTGTCGTCCTGAGGATGGTGCATCTGCTCATGGGGTGAGCAAGGGCCCCACAGACCCCTTATGTCCCTCTCCTTTCTCTTCCAGGTGACGTGTATCAACACCGTTCAAGGTGAGAAATGCCACTCAGTTTTGCTTGAGCGACACCTGTGCCTCAGTCTCCCCAGCCTTTTCTGGAATGGCTGAAGGGCTGTCTTCTCAGGGCTATGTCCCGATGGTGAGCCTGGCCCTTTCTGCCGTGTCTTCAGTGAAATTTCATGCTCATGCTAAAAAGGGCAAAATCTGCTGGCTCAGCCTCTTTCTTTAGCTCTCACATCTGGGCATAAGATCCTCATGATATTTGGACAATTAATATGTTCTTTTCTGCACACATGCGTGCTCAGTTGTGTCTAACTCTTTGCGGCCTCCTGGACTGTGCTCACCAGGCTCCTCTATCCACAGAATTTTCCAGGCAAGAATACTGGAATGGGTTGCCATTTCCTTTTCTAATCAATGCTTATTGATGCATTATTTACTCTAGCATGATGATCAGGTGGCCAAAGATTATCTCAGCACTGGCTCTTTTGTTCTGTACGTATAATTTCTCAGCTCAGTCTTGAGCACAGTGGGTTCACTGATTCCATCCAAGTTTGGGAGAAAAATGGGCTTTGCCAAGTAAGGGCACTGGCCTGGATGCTCATGTATCCCCTCTGTGGAGTAGGTTGTGCCTTTGGGGCTGAGTGTGGGGACAAAGGGAACGTGCCTCTTTTCCTTGCTACTTATTGTTCTCCATTAAAAGATGCCTCTTCATGCCTCTGGCCAGAGAGATGGTGTCTCACTGAGGAAGGCCAGCAACTGGCTTAGGCTGCGCCAGGGCGGCTGCTTCTGCTCCCCTCGGGTACTCTCTCCACCCTGACCCCCTCGAACACCTCCCCTTCTGACCTCGTGTTTGCCTGCTCAGGTGTGAAGAAGGTGGTGTCCCACTCAGGGGAGACTGCAGTGCAAGCACAGTGGAGGCACTCAGAGGCCCGACAGCCATCTGAGGGGAGACACTGACAGGGCGTGGTGATGGCAGAGCGGCCTGGGATCCCTCGCAGAAGACTGAAGGGTGGGAAAGCCGAGGGAGCTCCATGGTCCCGGCTTAGCCAGACTCTTGTCCTGTGATGTGACGGCGGCACTGAAGGGCCCAGGACGGGGGTTCCCTGGGGTTTCTTGGCCACGGCCAGAGATGAAGCCTCAGCCCTTGGGGCGTGTCTGCTTCTCAGCCCCTACCTCAGGGATGCTCTCAAGGGTGCGGAGATGGCAACAAGGCAGGTATATTCCCCTCTCCCCAAGCTGGGTAGGGTGGAGGAAGTCAGCTCCCTAGGATGTGTATGCTGCTCTGATTCCATAAGAGCGTGAGTGTGTGTGTGTGTGTGTGTGTGTGTGTGTGTGCCTGTGCGTGTTGGCCAGGGCTCTGGGAGCCAGAAGGCCTGAATGATGGCATTGTTGCACTTGAATACCTCCGAGGAGCTGTCTGCAAGAAAAGAAGAGATAAAGTTGAAATGTTAAACGATTCCAACAAAAGCTATTAGGGGGGAACTTCCTGACTCAGCACTAGTTGGCATTTTTTGAAGCTTTTTACAGACAACATAAGGTTATGCTTTTTGGGGTGTGTTTCTTTTTGTTGTTATTGTTGAGCGTTCTCCTTTTGACTTAAGCTTATTGGTTTTCATTGGTGAGCCAGCTGCGCAACACAGAGGCTGGGGCACTGCCAGGAGAAGCGGGCAGCCAGTCGGAGGCCATTCATTCTCGGTGCTGGGAAAGCATGCTCCTGGCCTTTCCAGGCTGGCCTCCGCTGCACACGGCCCCACTTCCCCTGGAAACTGGAGCCCTTCTCCAGGCAGCTCTGAGTCGCGGGTCTCTGGTAGTTTCCTTCCCATTCTCATGGAGCTCTGGCTTATTAACCAACATGGCCCTTAACATGTTTTAGAGGATGGTAAAGAATTTGCCTGCAATGCAGGAAACCCAGGTTCAGTCCCTGGGTTGAGAAGATCCCCTGGAGAAGAGAATGGCTACCCACTCTAGTATTCTTGTCTGGAGAATCCCACTGATAGAGAAGCCTGGTGGGCTACAGTCCATGGGGTCACAAAGAGTCAGACACAGCTAAGTGACTAACATACACCACCTTCTCATTAATATATTCAAGTCCTAACCCCCAGCAGCTCAGAATGTGACTTTATTTGGAGATAGGGTCTTTACCGAGATCATCTAGTTAAAATGAGGCATTAGGGTGGGCCTTAACCGAACATGACCAATGTCTTTACAAAAGGGGAAATTTGGAGTCAGACCCCCACACCAGAGGGATGTCACGCGGAAGATGAAGGCAGAGATCAGTGATGCTTCTACAAGCCAAGAAACACTAAAGATTACCAGCAAACCACCAGGAGCTGGGTGAGAAGCCTGGAACAGATTCTGCCTTAAAGCCTCAGAAGAAACCCACCCTGCTGACACCTTGATCTTGGGCTCCTGACCTCTAAGAGGATGAGATAATACATTTGTGTTGTTTAAGCCCCTCAGTCTATGGTACTTTGTTTTGGCAGGCCTAGCAAACCAAACCAATAGAAGCTGGAATTCTCAATTCTCTCTTTTCCTCCGTCTTTGTAATGATAGTTCCTCCTCTTCTCTCTCCTTCTCCTCCGCCCTTTCTGATCATATTGGATTAGACCAGGCTCTGGAGCCAGATTGCGTTTGACTCAAAGCTCTGTTATTTACTAGTTGTGTGTCTCTAACCATTGGGACATAGCCTGTGTTTCTTCATCTGTAAAATGGGAATAATAAGAGAAATACCAACCTCATCAAATACATGAAAGAATTGGTGTACAGCTGGCCTTGACCATGAGAAGAGGGCTGTCCTTGTGCCTGATCTGAGTCTGCAGGCTCCAAGGATGCTGAGGTGGACACTCCAACGTCACCCCGTGGTGCCAGTACTGAAAGAACAGATCTCAGGTCCTTACAAGACCTTGTTCCTGTTCCACCTTATCACGCTTGGGAGTTTACCATCTAACTGGAGACATAAAACATTTGTAGGGAATAGTTCAGAGTGCAAGGCATTATGTGATTATAGGATCTTTGCACTGGTTCAGTCAAGTGGTTCTTGATCCCAGCAGCACATGAGATCCCCAGGGCATGCTCTGAAAATAGTCTACTGCCTGGGCCCTGTCCCCAGAGCAGCTACACAGAATTTAGGAACCTCAAGTGACGTGATGCATCTGTCTGTCCTTCCGTGTCCTCATGGGCAAAGTTAGGGGGAGACTGGGATGGATGTCAAAGGGCTGTGGTGAGAATGCACGAGATGAGTTCTTACGTGAAAATGCTTTTCTCTTGGTGCCTGCCCCAGAAAAACCACAGAAATAACTGTGAGCTCCTTTTGGTGAATAAATGTTCAAACATTCTCCCCAGTAGATGCTCCAGCTTTACAGTGTGCTCGCAGATTCCTATTTGCTTGAAGGACTGAGAATAGCTTTCCTCATCATCCTTCTCTCCTAAAGGCCAGGGCAGTTTGGGAGGGCTTAGAACCAGAGCTCCTTGTTGAGAAGGAGGAAAGTTTGGCCGGGGGACCTCGCCCCGGGGAACACAGGAGAAGAGCTGTGCTTGCCGTGTGAGGGCCTCCATGCTGTCAGCTGTCAAAGCTGCACAGAATGCTTTGATCTTCATGTTAAGTCTTGCATCACATCTTCTGCTTTTATCTCCTTCCTTCTCCTCGCTTCCTATGCTTCTCTTTTGTCTCGCCTCATCCTCAACCAGTGTGTTTAGGGTCCAAGGTCTGGGCTCCTATGCCGGCCCTGTCATAAATAGCTGTCCAGTGCTAGGTGAGCTTCTCAGCGTCTCTCAGCTTTGTCTTCCTTAGCCTTATGAATAAAAATGAAAGTTCCTTCTTCAGTGCCTCTGTTTTGATATTTAAAGGGAAAGCCAAGAAGCACTTTCATCACAGCGGAAAGTGCTCAGGTGGCCTGACTCTGATGGCAACATACAGAGCCAAAGGCTGATCTTTGTGGCTGGGTCTCAGAGCCCATCTCAGGATGGGGTGGTGTGAGCTTGGCTAAGGTGACCAGCGCAGCACAGAGTCCTGAGAAGCCTGGCCTTGATAAGACTTGAGCTGAGCTATCTTCTCTTTCCCAAGAAGCTCAAGGACTCCGGCCAGTACAGCCTGTGCA
The DNA here is from genome assembly GCF_000754665.1 of Bison bison bison. Classification (NCBI taxonomy): domain Eukaryota; kingdom Metazoa; phylum Chordata; class Mammalia; order Artiodactyla; family Bovidae; genus Bison; species Bison bison. The sequence goes on from NW_011494901.1 coordinate 2,163,759, forward strand.
CTCATGCTTCGAAAAAAACACAGTGACAATAGCTGTTTGGGCCCACGTGTTAGTCCCTTATCTCCCACCGCTGGCCTGTGCCAGCACAGTCAATTGTTCCACTGTCTCATTTGATAACTTGGAAACTGCGCCGAGGATCTGTGATAACCCTTTTGGCTGGAACTAAGGTTCTTTTGGAGGCGAGGAGCGAGAAAAGGAAAGCAACGTGACATAGACAAGGCTAGGTGATCTACATTTTGCCAGGAGGGGGTTGAGTTTTTGAAAGCAGGCCACTAGAAAGAGAATCCTGTTTTACTTCTTATTCGTTCGTTCTCTGGGCTCTCACATTTCCAAGGCCTTTAATTTTCAAAACTTGAACAAGAAAGTGTATTAATCTTAAACATCTCTCATTAATCACCACATCCAGCCCAGTGGAGAGAGAAAGATGACTCACTTCCACGGTTGATTTCTTGGTAATGGGGGGTCAAGGCTTGCCCTTGCATTTCCCCTCCTGTCTAGCTAATGGAGAAAGCTTCCCCTTAGGAAGTACCCATCCTGGAGCAATTTTTCAAGGGAAAATTGCAGGTGGGAATAGCTACTGACATGAAAATATTTCTCCTAGGGAAACTCAGTGAGTAGAATAGCATAGTGATTATAAATGCAGGCCTTACCTTTGAGAGCTGTTGTAGGATTGAATTAGAGAACCAAATGAAACATGCAATTCAGTGCGTGACATATTAAATAGGTCTGAGATAAATAGTAAATATTTACGACATTATGTGCCAGACGCTGCCCCGACCATGGAACTTTTGCCTTAATGTGATCCTTACAATATTTTATGTGATAACTGTCACCATTTGCCCCTAGTTTACAGGTAAGGAAACCAAGATGCTAAGTGACTTGTCCAAGGTAACTCAGCTGCTAAGAGACAGTATCAGGATTTATACCCATATTGTTACAACATGTCCTCGTGGAATTATGTTTCTTCCTCTGCACCAATGGCCTTCAGATCCCTAAAAGCAAATTAGTAGTTACTGAGCCGTAAGGACATTAATCCAGCACCCCCACTGCTTTTGCTGACCAACACCTGAACTCTTCTTTAGAAACTTAGAATTTTACAACACTAGTAGGTAGAAGTACAGGGGTTGCTTTACCTGGCCCCGACCCCTGCCCCCACAGCATTCCAGGGGTGAAGATGCTCTTTAAAGGATCTTAAAGAGATGCCCTTTCTGGCCTTGGCAAACGTTATGTCTAATATCACATAAGCTTCTCTGTCGCCAGCCAGGAAGTCCGTCCTGGATTCCCCATCAGTGCTGGGTCCTGGTGGAGTCAGGAGGATCTGGAGAATGTGGTGTGGATTCTGCAAGAGGGGCCAGTCCAAAGGCTTGTCCTGTGGGTTTGCAGGAGGGCTTCCAGAACCTGGGGCTGGCAGGGGAGAGGGACTGCTTCATATCTGGGAATACTCCAGGCAGTGAAAAGGCAAGTTCGTTTTCATACAGTTGGAGAACACTATCTTCTCAAGTGAAAGTGAAAGTTGCTCAGTCCTGTCTGACTCTTTGCGGACCCCATGGACTATACAGTCCATGGAATTCTCCAGGCCAGAATACTGGAGTGCGTAGCCTTTCCCTTCTCCAGGGGATCTTCCCAACGCAGGGATCAAACCCAGATCTCCCACATTGCAGGTGGATTCATTAACAGCTGAGCCACAAGGGAAGCCCCCTATCCTCTAAGAAAGTCTGCAAAGGTCCGAGACTAACAGTCTTTATAAAGTGCCTGTGTTCCCAACTGGC
>NW_011494901.1:2165627-2179508 GCF_000754665.1 Bison bison bison
CCATAGGGTAGGAATGATCCAGTTTGTGACTCCTAGGCCGGGCTGGGTCACCCTACAAGCCAGTCTGTATTCGCGCCTGCATGGGGGCGATGCTGAGAGGGGCAAGTGTTCCAGAATACCTTAATGATGTCAGGACGCTTTTCATTGCTCATTTATCACTTAACAGCTCAGATTTGTAACGTGCTACCCGCACTCTCCCTGTAGCGCAGACAATGCATTCTTTCAACAGCGTGCGGCTCCGAGGGAAGGACGCTGCTGAAAGCAAAGTGCGGGGCCTGCGCCCCTCGGGAAGGAGGGATAGGCGGGTGGGGCAGGTGGGGACCAGATGCCTGGCTGCAGCGGAGCTGGGGGGATGAGCGCACCAAACAGCCACTTCTGGTTCCACTTACTCATTTCTCTGTGCTGAAAGGTGTCATATAAATGCTAAATAGAACAGAGAGAGAGATGGGGCCTATCTATTTGCATTTTGTCTAATATGAGCAGATGCAGATAGAAAAGAGGCTTAGCCACGGTTGCTCACCTGCTCCTGCCAGGTCATTTCCATGCAGCCCGCGTAGGTTCTGCTTCAGCGCCGCCACGGATGTTGTGGGGGGTGGTGCCAAGGGGCTCACACACTCTGTTCTCAGCGGGGTCACACAATCTCGGGGGAGGCAGGTTTAACCACAGGGACCATCTGAAGATACTATAACCTAGTACATGGTTAGGTGGGAAGTTGTGGGGGAAACCAGTGAAGGGCCGCAGGAGGCCACAGAGGAGAGAGGACCAGGCTGAGGGTTGGGCCGGAAGCCCGCCTGGGGGAGGAAGGACTGGACTTGCCCTCTGCAGGCTGGTTGGGCGCAGATGGGCAGCGTGGTGAGCGGAGGCAGTCGAAGCACTCCGCAGGGCCTTCACAGCTGCTGTTCAACCCACACTCTTCCCGCTTCCATTTGGATGGTGGGTTGGCCTCATCTTTTAGGACTTGGCTTAAATGTCACATTTCCAAGAGGTCTTCCTCCGCTCTTCTGCTTAGTAACAGCACTGTTTTCAATCGGAGCATCCAGTTTTTTCCTTCCTGCCAGGGAAGTAAATATTTGCTCTTCTTCATCCTCCAGTGGACGGTACCCACCATGGCAGGCAGGGACCCTGCACATCTGTTTCATTCACTATTGTGTTCACAGATAAGCACAATACCTGGAGTCTAACAAGTGCTCAGTACATGCTTGTTGAATGAATGCATTTGAGGAAAACCTCATTTAGTGAATGTGTGTGTTGGCCAATTGAATCCAAGCTCTTTTTTTATTATCCAGGAAGAAAGTCTTTAGGGTCCATAGATCCTATCTTTCAGGAGGAAGAGTTTTCATTACAATGTACGACTACAACAAAGTTAGAATATCAGAGTAATTGACGCAAGCATGCCAATCAAGCCCGCATGCTAAGAAATAGAGTGAAAAGAAATAAAAATGTACCACCAGTTGCACTGGGGACTTGCACAAATGTGACATGTGGCATATTCTACACTGCATGGCATTTGAGTCTTGAATCCTGTTCAAGGTAATTTATCACTGGCTGAAGCAGGAGATTCTTATTAAAACAAGGCTTACCTAAACCATGGTCTCAGACATGGACTCAGAGAGCAGTATTACAGGGGAGGTCCAATATGGTTTGTAAGAAGGTGGTGGAGTACTCACTTCATTCTCTGTTCAACTTGCTTTGAGCAAATGGGTAGCCTGGGTTGTTCTCCCTTTTTAGAACAACATTTTTGTTTGGTGAAGATGAGAAGAGACATATCAGCTCTAATGCAGGAGACAAACTTTTAATGGAAATATCCTTGGATATGTAGTCAGTTGTCTATTTATTCAAATTTAATCTGAGCTGCATATCATTTTCGTTATAGAAATTAAAGGCTACAAATCAGTGCAGTTCAGTTCAGTCACTCAGCCGTGTCCGACTCTGTGACCCCATGGAAGGCAGCACACCAGGCTTCCCTGCCCATCACCAACTCTGAGAGCCTACAAAGTCATGTCCATTGAGTCGGTGATGCCATCCAACCATCTCATCCTCTGTCATCCCCTTCTCCTCCTGCCTTCAATCTTTCCCAGCACCAGGGTCCAATGAGTCGATTCTTCCCATCAGGTGGCCAAAGTATTGGGTTTTCAGCTTCAGCATCAGTCTTCCAATGAATATTCAGGACTGACTGACTTCCTTTAGGATTGACTGGTTGGATCTCCTTGTGGTTCAAGGGACTCTCAAGAGTCTTCTCCTACACTACAGATTAGAAATATCCTCAAATTCCTTGAATGATTAAAAGTGATCACACTTCACTTTTGTAAAATTTTTCTTAGGAGAAGATGGAGGTGAGGGTAAGGCTAGGGTAAGGGGAGGGAATGTGACCAGAAAGTATAGAATCTGTGAATCTCTAATGTTGGTTCCATGTAACCCACATTATGCCATTTTTTATGCAGTCTCATCAGCAGAACCAGAAAGTTCTCATGTCTTCAGAAATAGCTCTTCTCCACTCTCCCGGCCTCTACCTTTCACCGGCCTAGGGAAAGTCAAATTGCCTGTGGGAAAATGCATTCTAATATTGAAAACGATCTTCTAATTGGACTGTAGCATATTCTCAAAGCTGCCATGCAGGAATCTTTAGCAGGATCTTAAAAATTCTGCAGACCAGGTACTTTATGACTTCTAGAATATGAAAAATAAAGCTGGTGGCTTAATTTAGTTGGTGGTTTGAGTTAAAAAACATTTTTGTCAAGCCTGCCTATGCTCTTCTTCTTAATGCTAACTAAGAATGTGGCTCATGTTTCTGATCATTGTGGTTGGGGTGGGTGATGGTCAGAAGCTAGGCTCCACGAGAAGCTCATTCCTGGACTGCCCCCCTCTTCCTCATGCCCCCAGTCCTGACCTGAGTCCTGTTGCTCAGGCAGAGATACTGCTGCAGCCACACTCAGGATTGCTGTGAGGGGCCTATTTCTTTCCTACCCTTCTTTACTTCAGGGAGTCGTGTGCAGAACATCAGTACATCATGTTTGCATTCTCAGCCTACAGTGCATGTAACTTATGCTAGAAGGAAGTTTTTCCCTAGCCAGACTCCAGATCATGAGTAAGACGAACCCTGTAAAGGACTAAAAACCCCAGACCATTATGTAGTGTGAATGCAGTCCTTTATAGAAAGCACTGTGATATAAAAATTTTCTTTGTTCTCTGAAATTGACTTTTCCCCCCAAGCTTCTTTCTATACTTGTGTAATCAGAAACTGGGATATTTGGCCAACCTAAGTTAATAAGAATAATGATCATGAATGACGTGTTCTCACTGAGATTTATTCATAAGATGTTGAAGAGTGGATATCAGTAGTGGGTACCACTGTGGATGCAGAGCCTGAGACTCATTCCTTCTTGCTCATGACATCTAGAATTTGTTCTTCCCTCTACTGCAGAGGAAAGCATTCCAAACACCTAGATCCCTCAGCAGTACAAGTGGAATCTCCAATAGGAAAACCAAAGAGACCACCTGCCTTCTAGCCTACTATCTTGAAGAACTGTCATGCAGTTACCAAACTTTTAGGCTTATGTTCAGCATTAGGACAATAAGAATTATATGAGCAGATGGAGGGTGTAAGTCTCAGACATGCATTATTGTTTAGCCAGAGAATTAAACTGAAAAAAAAAAGAATAAAAAACAGATTAGTGAAATAGCATAGATGATCAAGAAGCAAACCAGTGTATTTATTGAACTTGGTCATTTATACTAGAAGTGGTACTAAAAAAATCATTGGGAAAAAGATATGTTATTAAATTAATGGTGTTGGAGTGACTTCAAAATAGAATAATATTCATTTGAATTCCCTCCTATACCACGCACAGAAATAAACAGAAGAAACAAAATTATAAGATAATTAGAAGAAAATCCAGATTTTCTTCACTACTTCAAGAATGAAAAGTAACCAAAAAAGTGTAGTGTATTAAGGAAAAGATTTATAGATTTGATAGTATTGAATTTAAAACTTCTATATGGCATAAGACATGAGAAATGGGGGCCAGAGGTAAGAAGTGATGGGGAGAATTTGTACTAGATATAACAGGCAAAAGATTAATGTCCAAGTTATACAGAGAAAAATAAAATACATAAAAGAAGAAAGCTATTTTTAAAATGCTCAAAGAGATAGAAAGGAAATTCAAAGAAGAGTAAACCAAAATGGCCAATAAACATATTAAAAACCCTATCCAGGTTTTGGTATTAGGGTGATGGTGGCCTCATAGAATGAGTTTGGAAGTTTACCTTCCTCTGCAATTTTCTGAAAGAGTTTGAGTAGGATAGAAGTTAGCTCTTCTCTATATTTTTGGTAGAATTCAGCTGTGAAGCTGTCTGGTCCTGGGCTTTTGTTTGCTGGAAGATTTCTGATTAAAGTTTCAATTTCCGTGGTTGTGATACTAATGCATATATATGGAATTTAGAAAGATGGAAACAGTAAACCTGTATGTGAGACTGCAAAAGAGATACAGATGTATAGAACAGTTTTTTGGACTTTGTGGGAGAGGGTGAGGGTGGGATGGTTTGGGAGAATGGCATTGAAACATGTATAATACCATATGTGAAACGAATCGCCAGTCCAGGTTCAATGCATGAGACAGGGTGCTCAAGGCTAGTGCACTGGGATGACCCTGAGGGGTGGGATGGGGAAGGAGGTGGGAGGGGGGTGCAGGAAGGGGGACACCCCATGTACATGTACACCCATGGCTGATTCAGGTCAATGTATGGTAAAAAAACACTACAATATTGTAAAGTAATTAACCTCCAGTTAAAATAAATAAATTTATATTAAAAAAAAAACCCTATCTACCTTATTAGTAATGGGCAAAATGCAAGTAAAGATAAGGAGATACCATTTTATACCCAATAAACTGGCAAAATGAGAAAGTTTGATGACATAAAATATTAGGGAAGAATGGGAGTTTACAGTAGCTTATTAGTATAATTTATTAGTTCATTTATATAGCCAACTTTTCAGAGTAGTCAGTAGTTTTCGGTAAAACCTTTGGTATATTATTTTATCAAAGGTATATTTGGGTGTAATTTGTGAGTCAGTATTTCCTACTTCTAGGTTCCTTTGTTTGTAGGGGTGAAGAATTGGAATCAACTCAAGTATCTGTTGGGCTTCCCTGGTGGCTCAGATAGTAAAGATTCTGCCTGCAACGTGGGAGACCCGGGTTCAATCCCTGGGTTGGGAAGATCCTCTGGAGAAGGAAATGGCAACCCACTCCAGTATTCTTGCCAGGAGAATTCCATGGGTGGAGGAATTCCAGCTGGGTCATAAAGAGCTGGACATGACCAAGTGACTAACACATTTACACTTTACAAGTGTCTGTCTAGTCAATATAGAATAGGAGTGATCTTCAACATATTTAGCCATAAACTAGGGTACAGGCATCAAGCAATCGGCCATGGGCCTGGACAGAACCCTATCTGGCGGGAATGAAGTGTCGAGGACAATATTTTCACAACAGGTAGGACTGTCTTGGTAAGGATGCCTGAATATTAGGCTTGGGTTATAGAGAGTAGAAATCAAGGGTAGGGGCTCTGGATTCAGATCATCTGGGGTTCAGTTCTGGCTCAGTTGCTATGAGACCTTGGGCAGATTTCTACTTCTTGCTTTAGTTTGCTTGCCGTGTACTGCAGGGATTAGCACCAGTCCTTTCTCATAGATTTGTTGTGAAGATAAACTTTTGGAATACTTCCTCATCTGTTTATTGAGTAACCACTCAGTATTTCTAGTAGGAAAGTGGAAATGAATAAATAAAACATATATTTATATAATAGAATATCATAGCAATCAAAATGATTGAACTATAGTTCATCATATGCATTAACCTAAATAGAATTCAAAAAATTGTTAAATGAAAAAAGCTATAAAAATCACTTATCTGTGGATGCATATGAGAAATTAAAATAGAGAAGTGTGGGCCAGGAAGATAATCACCAAGTTAATGATATTATCTCTGGGGATTTCCAGTGAGAAAAAAGAATCTCATTATCTCTTATTTAACTTATTATCTCTTATTTAATTTATATGCAGAGTACATCATGCGAAATGCCAGACTGGATGAAGCACAAGCTGAAATCAAGATTACCGGGAGAAATATCAATAACCTCAGATACACAGATGACACCACCCTTACGGCATAAAGTGAAGAGGAACTAAAGAGCCTCTTGATGAACGTGAAAGAGGAGAGTGAAAAAGTTGGCTTAGAAGTCAACATTCAAAAAACTTAGATTATGGCATCTGGTCCCATCACTTCATGGCAAATGGGTGGGGAAACAATGGAAACAGTGACAGACTTTATTTTCTTGGGCTCTAAAATCATTGTAGATGGTGACTGCAGCCATGAAATTAAAAGACGCTTGCTCCTTCAAAGAAAATCTATGACCAACCTAGACAGCATATTAAAAAGCAGAGACATTACTTTGCCAACAAAGGTCTATCTAGTCAAGGCTATGGTTTTTCCAGTAGTCATGTATGGATGTGACAGGTGGACTATAAAGAAAGCTGAGTACTGAAGAATTAATGCTTTTGAACTGTGGTGTTGGAGATGACTCTTGAGAGTTCCTTGGACAGCAAGAAGATCCAACCAGTCTATCCTAAAGGAAATTGGCCCTGAATATTCATTGGAAGGACCGATGCTGAAGCTGAAACTCCAGTACTTGGCCACCTGATGTGAAGAACTGAGTCACTGGAAAAGACCCCGATGCTGGGAAAGATTGAAGGCAGGAGGAGAAGGGGACAACAGAGGATGAGATGGTTGGATGGCATCACCAGTATAATAGACATGCATTTGAGCAAGCTCCAGGAGTTAGTAATAGACAGGGAAGCCTGGTGTGCTGCAGTCCATGGGGTCGCAAAGAGTCGGACATGACTGAGCTACTACTGATCTCTGGGGAACAAGGGGAATGTGATCGGAGAGAGGTACAAAATAGAGTTCAACTTTCTCAGCAATTTTTTTTAATATAAAAAAATTTAAAGCAAAATGGTAAAATAGCTAGACATTTGTACTTTTCTGTATCTTTCATTTCTTTTTAAAAAGAAAAGAATGTTGTGCCAAGTGTCAGGAGTTCTGAGTTGCTCGTATTGGTTCTGCCTGTGTGTTGTTAAGTCACTCATGTCTGACTCTTTGCAAGCCCATAGATTGTAGCCTGCCAGGCTCCTCTGTCTGTGGAATTCTCCAGCAAGAATACTGGAGGGTGTTCCCATTTCCTTCTCCAGGGGATCTTCCTAACCCGAGGGTTGAGCCAGGGTCTTCTGCATTGCATGCAGATTCTTTACCTTCTGAGCCACCTGGGAATCCTGGTTCTCCCTCTAATTAGCTATTATATGTAACCTTAAACAATCACTTAAACCTTTCTAGATTTGTTTTCTCATTTGGAAAGTTAAGGTAAAAATATCATTTACCTTAAGTGTGTGTTTTTGAGAATTAAATGAGGTTTGGAGAAAGTTCTATAATCCTAACACTTTATTCAAATGTTAAGATAAACCTGGGTTGTTAGATCGATGATTTCTAAGATTTCTCCTGCTCTATGGGCTTGTAGTGAGTGCATGATATCCTCAGCTTTGGGGGACTGGTGCCTAGCTTGGAGCAGAGACTGTGGCTGCCATTCAGTGTTGCTTCCTCTCTTCCTCATCAGCAGAGCTATGATTTTATTCTGGGTGGTGATGTGCCTCGATAAAGAGATGCCTTTCATAGTCTTCTAGGAAGACTTGGTTGAGTTTCTCAAAATATTCAAGAATTCTGCCTCAGCTGGGAGAGGTTCCTTTTTTGCCCAACCTTTCCCTGGTGGCTCAGACGGTAAAGCGTCTGTCTACAATGCGGGAGACCTGGGTTCAATCCCTGGGTCTGGAAGATCCCCTGGAGAAGGAAATGGCAATCCACTCTAGTACTATTGCCTGGAAAATCCCATGGAGAGAGGAGCCTGGTAGGCTACAGTCCATGGGGTTGCAAAGAGTCAGACACGACTGAGCGACTTCACTTTCACTTACACTTTCTTTCTTAGAAAACAGAGACAATGGGCTGCCTTCCAACAGCCATCTTGGATCACGAGGTGACCTCAGAGATTTAAGCCATGTGCCAAGTCTGATGGAGAAGAAAGAAAAAGAGTTGCATGGGTCCTGATGACTGGGGGGCTTCTAGTTCAGTCTTGGGCTGCCCACTTCAGCCATGTCTTTTATGTGGGAGAAAGACTTGTGTGTTATTAAATCATTTATTTGGGCTACTCTTATATGCACTGACCTTTCTCTTAACTGGAACTTTTTTGTTATTCTGAAGATGCTTATTATCCTCCAATGTGTTTTGAATAGATCAGCTAGTAAAGAGAAAACAGTGGTATGATACCTGTCCCTCTGTAGGCCATGGAAGGAGAGGAAGTACTGAGTTGCTCTGCCTTTTTCACTCACCTGTCTGGTTGCTATGAAGGCTCTCAAGGGTATGCCTATAGAGGTGAGGAAGTTCAAGGCAGGCTTGTGGTGGACCCAGCCCTATGTACCTTAGCTGTGCACTCTAATTCCCACTAGGCTGTTCATCTTGCCCTCTTGGTCAGTCTTCCTCCACTAGTCTCAGATGGCCAGCCTTGTATTTGTTGCCCCCAGTCATACACAAAGGCAAGAAGACAGATGGAGACAAAATAGCTCTGCTGGGAATTAGAGACACTATGATTACAGGTTTTGCCCAATCATGCAATTATGTGATTGAAAGCTTTCTGCAGCCTGATTCTGAAAATTGCAATATACACCCTGTAGAGAAAATATTATACCAGTTATAAATGAATACTGATCAATACTAACCAATAAGCCAGACCTCATCTAAACTCTGGACATATGGAAAGCTAGATTATAATTTTTTAATGCAGCAGGAAAAATAAAGAGAGACACAAGATGTTTCCCTTAAGCTTTAGTCATAAAGAGGACATAAAAAAGATTTATCAGTCCTTTGGAACTGTGTGTAATATGCAAGGTCCCAAATGAGAAATTTTCTGAAAGAATGTGAGGGCTGAAGCAATTTCACCCAAGATTCAGATATTGGTAGTGAAGTAAGTTTGAAAAGTCATTAAAAGAAAGGAAAGAGAGATGGAGATGGGCAGAGGGAGAGAGAGAGAAAGAGAAACAAGAAGGAATTGAAGGAAGGAAGGAGAGTTGGTTCAGAAACCCTCCTGAGTGGATGGAAGCCCTTTGTTGGCATAGGACGAGTGGTCCAATGACGTTCAAGGGGTGATACTTGAGTTCAGGAAAGAGTCCAGGAGAGGTGAGTTTGTTCTAATTACAGCAGTGTTTTGATTAGACTGTGTTCTTCTAATGCACTCAGCGTGCCTTCTGTGCATTTTACACAGCTGGGGAGTTCTGTGTCATCTTCTAAGGATGTTGCAGAATCTGCAGTGCCTTCAGGAGGTAACTGGAACCTCATTCTCGGCCTTATCTGGGTTTTAATCTGGATTCTGCTACTTATGAGAAGTGGGCCATGGGTAAGCCACTCAACTTCTTACAGTCCACTTTTCCTCATTCCTAAATATTGGGATTTTAACTCCTCTTGTGAAGAATCATTGGGAAGAATGAGTCATTTTGAGTGAAAATGCTTGGTAAAGGGATCTTCAATAAATGTTACTTCTGTCAAGTACCCTTCTTTCTCACTCCTAATGAGTCTTATTGGAGGTGCTCTGGGCTCTCCCTGCAGAGATGATACCTCAGTCTGGTGTCGTGGCAGAGAATAACAGACAGAGGCATAGGAAGGGCAGAGAAGTGGGAGATGATCAGCCTGATGCCAGCAACAAAGGGTGCAAATGTGTGAAGAATTTAAAACCAATTGTAAAACTGACTAAAATCAAAATTGCCTTTCATTATCACCATGTGCCCTGTATTCTAAATAATGTGATAAAATATCTTCCCTGGGGAAAAAAAAGGTTCAGATCAGATCAGTCGCTCAGTCGTGTCCGACTTTGCGACCCCATGAATCGCAGCATGCCAGGCCTCCCTGTCCATCACCAACTCCCGGAGTTCACTCAGACTCACATCCATCGAGTGATCTCATCCTCTGTCGTCCCCTTCTCCTCCTGCCCCCAATCCCTCCCAGCATCAGAGTCTTTTCCAATGAGTCAACTCTTCGCATGAGGTGGCCAAAGTACTGGAGTGATCAAAATTTTGAATAATCTCTGAGGTTATATTGAGTTTTAAAGCTACATGTAAACCTCAAATCACAAGAATCCTCCTGCAGTGCTGGAGACCTGGGTTCTATCCCTGGGTTGGGAGGATCCCCTGGAGAAGGGACAGCTACCCACTCCAATATTCTGGCCTGGAGAATTCCATGGACTGTATATTCTATTTTGGACTTGCATCATGAAAGTTTATTTTTCCAGCTCCATCAGACTTCATATTCCTGCCTTTAAACACTAGATTTGAAGTAAACAATAATTGCAAAGATAAAGAAACAGAATTTGAATTTCTTCACTTCTGTCATACCCCGTGGACATTTTGAGTGTGTATTTGTGTCTAAAACTTGAAATAGTGAAGCGCTGTAAACGTGTGCTGCATAATATTTTTGTGAAGTGCAACTTTTAGTTCACACACGACATATTTTACTGATTGTGAACAATGTCTTTAAAATGGAAATGTACTCTGCTTTAAAAATTATAATTATTTATTTTAAAACTAAGAAAAAATCCAGTAAATAAAACATTGACACACACAGTTGTATCACTAAACAATTATACTTTTTGTAGACATTTGGATTTTGATAAAATTTACTTAGATGTTACTGGGCAGTGCTTTATGTAAAATAACAAACACTATAGCATATTATGAAAAAAGGATCAAAGTCTCAACTGTAAGGTGGATATAAAACTGAATAAATGGTGCTTTTTCTCTTTCTATATACATGTAAAATAAACCTTTCTTTTTTACTGCAAGATTATAAATATAAATTATAATAAAGGAAAATTTTCACTAACTATGAAAATTTTCCTGCCTTTTTTGGCCAAGCTATTTTTTTTATTCCATTCCTAGATTTTGATGAAAGTAATTTTGTTGAAAAGAGGAGGGGATATTAAAAATGATCTGCTCTTGCTATCAGATACATGAGATGGCCATGGACTGTGGTCTCCTTTTCCTGAACACCCTGAATTTACTGTGGCAGGTGGGAGCCAGAGCATAGGGCTTCCCAGTTGCTTGAAGAGAAAACTTTGTTAGGTTCGGGGCACTGGCTTTTCACTGTCCTATGGGCTCTAACCTTAAGGAAAATAGCAGCAGCAGTAGTCAAAACAAATAGCTTCTCCAGGCATCAGGCAGATATTTCCATCAGCTTCTGTCCCAGATGGCCCAGACTCAGACTTCCTTCAGTCTGGGTCAGACGATCTCAGTCACCCTCTTAAAATCCGCCCACTCGGCCAAGTGTGCAGGAAGGATCATCCACATTGTGACCCTTTCTCCGTGAAGTTCATTGATTTCTCCCTCTTATGCTGTGCAGGCTTTTATTTTATTTTTTTTCTTCCCCTAATGAAGGCAATGGAACCCCACTTCAGTACTCTTGCCTAGAAAATCCCATGGACGGAGGAGCCTGGAAGGCTGCAGTCCATGGAGTCGCTGAGGGTCGGACATGACTGAGCGACTTCACTTTCCCTTTTCACTTTCATGCATTGGAGAAGGAAATGGCAACCCACTCCAGTGTTCTTACCTGGAGAATCCCAGGGACGGGGGAGCCCGGTGGGCTGCCGTCTATGGGGTCGCACAGAGTCGGACATGACTGAAGTGACTTAGCAGAATGCCCTTTTGACACTGAATTAAACTTAATTCTAGCCGAGGAGGAAGCTCTGGGTTGGGTTAGACAGCCCTGCAGTACCATCCATGAGACCATCTAGGAGTCAATTATGCTGTAACCCTTTTGCTGCTTGGAGCTCCTTAATCTCTACTGTTCCTCCACCCCTTTTCGTGGCAAGCTGTCTAGTTATTTCCAGCTGAAGCTGCTCATCGCTTGCAAGAGTCCCCTAGGACTCAGCTGTTTGCCAAACAGTAACAAGAGCTCTTTCTGCTCCTGCTGGAAATGCTGTCCTTTGTTGGAGACATATCTATGGATGATCCGAGCCTGGATTTGCATGCAGATGGAGCAGTGCCCTCTGTCCAGGTACACTGGGCCAGGCCAAGTCAGTGCAGTGAGTCACTGGCAGACAGCAACTACTCCATCGCCCCATGTGTCATTAACATAGGTCAACACAAATCCACATCAAACCCAGTTCCTTTCTGAAAGGCCATATTTACAGCACGTTAGTAGTTAGGGCAAGTGAGAACAAGGCTCTTGGTGGCAAGTATGCAATCCATCACAGTAATTAAATGGGTTTAAGGCCAGCACTAATCTGGAGAGGTGCAAAATGTTCTGACATCCTAACAAAAAAAGTGAACCCAGCCAAGGAAAGTCCCCATTCACTGTCTCTGTCGCTCTTTTGGTCTGTCTCTGCTTCCAACTTCTCTCTCCATCTCTGTTTTTCTCTGCATTCTGTGTCTCTTTTTCCAGCAGATGCCTCTTTTCATAAAATCCTAAAATCCTTCTTTGATATAACATTACAAAGTCTAACAACTTAAGTAAATTCTTCCAGAAATAAAAACAAAACAACAGCCGATACCCCGTTACCCTTACTTTTAGCATCCCACCCTTTATTTTTGGCCCCCCATCAGCTGCAGCCAGAGTGATGGCTCTGTGGGTAGATTTTTCATCGCGATTTCAGCATAGTCTGAGTACCGCCTCCCATCTCAGCTGCTGCCTGCTGTGGTTCAATTTCTGTGGTTCACGGGCAAAATGTCAAGACACTCAGCTGATCATATTAGCCTCCCACCCCCTTCTGAGAACCTGAGCTTCAATGTAAAATGCTGATCTCTTGTACTTAAAAAAAAGCTGCCAAAAAAAGAATCTTATGTTCTGAGCATGTAGTTTCTACCTGCACACTGGAGCATATCGTGGACCTGAGAGCCAAGAGGTCCAAGGGCTGGGGTACCAGGTTCATTACACATAGCCTTGAGAAGCAGCTGCCTGCAGAAGGCCGGGCATGTTGAATACCCAGAGCGACCATGCACACCAGTTCAGGCCCGGGAATGAAGAAGGGGACCGTAGCCAATTGCAGCCACAGCGGGCATTGGAGGAGGCAGGATGTGATAACCTCTGATGCACCTCTCTGCCTCCCAGCTTCAAGGGAGTTTGTGATTCTTCCTTATATGTATATATATTTTTTAATTACAAAATTGTGTATGTCGTAATGCCAGCCAAGGCTGGCTTCCAGAAACAGCTTTAAAATTTGCCTCCATGGAAGAGGTTACCCCAGGAGGGAGAATACCAATGCAGTGAGTCACATTTCTGAAGGCCCTGCTCTAGGCAGACAAGACAAAGCAAGAATTTAGCATATTCAAAAAATACTGGATCGATTTATTTTCTATAAACATATATTTCATGCTGCAGCAGTCATGGTATACCAGAGGAAGGCTGTGTGTTTCTTTTACCCTTCTACTGAAGCAGTATGAAGCTCCCTTATCAACAAAGGACCGCAGAGGTTCTGTCCATTCACAGGGGCTCTACTCAAGTAGATGATGTCTACATTTTTTATGACATTTCTTAGCCATGAATTGCCAGTTGGACAATTTCATTTTTTCCTCTTTGTGTGCTAAGTCGATTCAGTCATGTCTGTCTGACTCTTAGCGGCCCCATGGACTGTAGCCCGCCAGGCTCCTCCGTCCGTGGGGATTCTCCAGGCAAGAATACTGGAGTGGGTTGTTAGGCCCTCCTTCAGGGGATCTTCCCAATCCAGGGATCGAATCCATGTCTTTTATGTCTCCTGCATTGGCAGGTGGGTTCTTGATAGTTAGCACCACCCAGGAAGCCC
>NW_011494901.1:2179608-2182085 GCF_000754665.1 Bison bison bison
TGACTCTGCTCAGTTTCCGAAATCAGACGAGATTGGACCTGTTCAGGGCGGTATGACCGTAGCCTTTTTTTTTTCCTTTACCATTTTAAAAACCATTAACTATAGCATACACACAGAAAAGTGCACAAAATACAAATGTGCAGCGTAACAAAGAATAAACACCAAGTCACCAGGATCGATTTCAAGGAACGGAGCATCATCTGTACCCTAGAAGCCCTCACATGCTCCCACCAACCCTGACAACCTCTCCTCTTCTTTGACTTTTATGGTGATCACGGCTGTCATTTTTCTTTATAGTTTGACCACCTATATATCCCTAGACATTATGGTTTAGTTTTGCCAGCTTTGGAAATTTTTATGAAGAAAATCATAGAATAGATATAATTTTTCATCTTTGCTTCTTTCATGCTGCATTGCTTACAAGCGTCATTAACGTTCAGTACATCGCTACTTTGTGGCAGTATCCTGTTGTATGAACACGCCACAATTTACCTATTCCTCCTGGCTATTTACCCAGTGCTGTAAATGTTTGGGTTTGTTTGTTTCCTGGTGTACAAGTTTCTCTAGGGTTTTTATCTAGAGGAGAGTTATGGCTTGATGATAATAGAATATTTAATCTTGAAGGATCAGGAGGAGTTTATAAGTCACCTACCTGCAAGACAACGGACATTCCAGGCAGAGAGAACACGGGGCATAAAAACAAGCTTTGTGTGCTATCATTTAGACCAAACACATTTCCTGTAGATGAAATCAAACAATTTTTACTTTGAGTCTCTCTTTTAAACCAAAGTGATTCCAAGATTCTGTCCCACAAGCTGAAATGGCATAGTGTATCTAGTGCAAGCTGGTGTGAACCACTATTCTGAAAGTATCCATTTCCCTGGTATTAAAAAAAAAAAAAAAGTGCTTGCATTAATACAAGCAAGGCTTTGGCTCAGGTAGCTTAGGTTATGGGACACATATATATCAAATCATGTGACCAGGAAGAAACAGGTCTGTGTGTTAATATTATCAATGGATTATTTGTGTACCTGTGGAAGAACAAAGGTGAGTCACCTTGTTAAACGGCCATCCTTTGCATATTGCCGAGCAGAGGCAGCCAGACCATGCGGACAGACTATAGTCACGTGTAACATACACGGTAAACCTCAAGGACCTTTGACTTAATAGAGACAAGAAACTAGACATTTCTAATGCCAAATGAGTACATGCAAGATTAGCGCCTGTCTGTGGTGGGAAAAAAGACCACAAAGCACTTTAACACTGATATGGAGCCCTTAAATCCCTATAGACACCATTTTTTTTTTAATTGTGTGAACTTGGATGGGTTCTTCACTATCCTCAAGTCTCAGTTTTCTTGTCTGTAAAAGGAGAAAAGAACCTCACAGCATTGTTTAACAGCATCTCATCAAGGGAGATTACATATGTTAAAGTGGTCTTTAAATTGTGTCGCACATTACAAAGATTAGGTGTTTTTATTATTATTCCCTCATAAGGCTATTGCAAGGTTCAGAAGAGATCATATGTGTGAAATCACTTGGAAAAGTACTTGGAAAAATCGGCCTGGAAAAGTACATATATAAGGTGGCAATTGAAGTAATAGTGCCAGAGCTTTTAGCTTTGGGTGGCCAGAGAGAGTCTAAGAAGTATATGAAAGAGGGTATAAGAGCATTTATGGAAAAGCAAGGTTTAGAGCATTTTAAAAACAGGAAAGTGGTCAATTCAATAAAAATGGAAGATGAACCCTGGAATTTTCTGGAACAGAAACATCAATGTTAGTGGAGCTGTGAACAGGAAATTATTGTTCAGACGAGTCCATGCAGCCTTTTACATTTAATAGGCATTTTTGATGATAAGAAAGAGAGACTGACTCATGTTACAGTGGGGAAATGGAGATTCATTGATGGGTTCAGTTCAGTTCAGTTCAGTCACTCAGTCGTGTCCAATTCTTTGCCACCCCATGAATCGCAGCACTCCAGGCCTCCCTGTCCATCACCATCTCCCGGAGTTCACTCAGACTCACGTCCATCGAGTCAGTGATGCCATCCAACCATCTCATCCTCTGTCGTCCCCTTCTCCTCCTGCCCCCAATCCCTCCCAGCATCAGGGTCTTTTCCAATGAGTCAACTCTTCGCATGAGGTGGCCAAAGTACTGGAGTTTCAACTTTAGCATCATTCCTTCCAAAGAAATCCCAGAGCTGATCTCCTTCAGAATGGACTGGTTGGATCTCCTTGCGGTCCAAGGGACTCTCAAGAGTCTTCTCCAACACCACAGTTCAAAAGCATCAATTCTTCGGCGCTCAGCCTTCCTCACAGTCCAACTCTCACATCCATACATGACCACTGGAAAAACCATAGCCTTGACTAGAAGGACCTTTGTTGGCAAAGTAATGTCTCTGCTTTTCAATATGCTATCTAGGTTGGTCATAACTTCTCTTCCAAGGAGTAAGCATCTTTTAATTTCATGGCTGCAGTCA
>NW_011494901.1:2182185-2206562 GCF_000754665.1 Bison bison bison
TGCAGTGATTTTGGAGCCCCCCAAGATAAAGTCTGACACTGTTTCCACTGTTTCCCCATCTATTTCCCATGAAGTGATGGGACCATATGCCATGATCTTCATTTTCGGAATGTTGAGTTTTAAGCCAGCTTTTTCACTCTCCTCTTTCACCTTCATTAAGAGGCTTTTTAGTAGATGTAGGCAGAAATCTGTACCATCCCTTATGGGAAATTACAAAGACCTGAGAGTTGGACTGTGAAGAAAGCTGAGTGCCGAAGAATTGATGCTTTTGAACTGTGGTGTTGGATAAGACTCTTGAGAGTCCCTTGGACTGCAAGGAGATCCAACCAGTCCATTCTGAAGGAGATCAGCTCTGGGATTTCTTTGGAAGGAATGATGCTAAAGTTGAAACTCCAGTACTTTGGCCAACTCATGCGAAGAGTTGACACATTGGAAAAGACCCTGATGCTGGGAGGGATTGGGGGCAGGAGGAGAAGGGGACGACAGAGGATGAGATGGCCGGATGGCATCACTGACTCGATGGATGTGAGTCTGAGTGAACTCCGGGAGCTGGTGATGGACAGGGAGGCCTGGAGTGCTGCGATTCATGGGGTCGCAAAGAATTGGACACGACTGAGCGGCTGAACTGAACTGAAGTCTTATGGAGAATGGAAGAACCAGCAGAAACTGGAAGGTTATACAAAATCAAAAGCAACTTTAGGAGCTCAAGTATCTTGTTGCCCTAGAGCAACCAGGGGGTCTAATTTCCTACTGTTCAAGCCGTTCCACAACCAATGAGCTCAGCCTGTCTCCTGCTCATCGTGCGGTCTCTAGCATCCCAGGCTTATCTCCAGGGACCCGTGCTCCTGTTACCCATGCTTCCCCTTGCCTTCAGCTCCCGCCCCTCCAGGTTTCCAATCTCTCTTTCTCTCTGATTTTCCACTCAGACTCTTCAGCAGAGAGGATCCAAGTGGCTCCATTTATCCTCGCTGTCTTTGCCAGATGTGATGTTTGTGTCAGGCCACCTCAGAGACTGGCTGCTCGTGGGTCAGGCGTCTATACCCAGACCAGTTACGTGGGAGGTAGGGTCACTTGATATGGACCCGGCAGTTTATGCATCAAGACCCCTTAGCTGGGGCTGTGGGTGGGACCCTCTTGGAGCGGCATGGGGAGGGCAGGGGTCTGTTGGTGGATGTTCTTCAGCTTTGGTACTGTGTGAGGACTGGGAGTTTCGTGGCTTACTTCCTGTTCCTCAGTGAGGAGGA
Source organism: Bison bison bison (assembly GCF_000754665.1). NCBI lineage: Eukaryota > Metazoa > Chordata > Mammalia > Artiodactyla > Bovidae > Bison > Bison bison. Next base: position 2,183,430 of record NW_011494901.1, read on the forward strand.
GCAGTGGCTTGAGTAAGGCACCCTCTGCAGAGGATGATGGTAAAGGAGATGAAGAAGGAAGAGGGGGAGAAGGAGAGAAAGAACAATGTAGGGATTTTGAAATACCTTCTCAAGCCACCAAGAAAAGAGACATAAAATGCAAGCTTTAAAGGGTCAGGAACAGGGACTTCCCTGGTGGTCCAGTGGTTAAGATTCTGTATTTTCAATTCCGGGAGGTGGGTTTGATCCCTGGTTGGTAAACTAAGATCCCACATGCCACATGGCCAAAAATTGAAAAATTAATTTAAAAATTAGACAGTAAAAATGGTCAGCAATGGATGCTTGGCCCAAAATGAGCATTGTTTTGGGTTCTGGTTATTAAAGTAAGTTGGAGAAGAGAATGGCAGCCTACTCCAGTATTTTTGCCTGAAGAATCCCATGGACAGAGGAGCCTGGTGGGCTACAGTCTGTCGAGCTACAGTCTGTGGTGTCACAAAGAGCTGGACACAACTGAGCAAGTAAGACTACTACCAAGTTCAACTGCAGCCATGAAATTAAAAGCTGATTGCTTCTTGGAAGAAAAGCTATGTCAAACCTAGACAGCATCTTAAAAAGCAGAGACATCACTTTGCTGACAAAGGTCTGTCTAGTCAAAGCTATGGTTTTTCCAGTAGTCATGTACGGATGTGAGAGTTGGACCATGAAAAAGGCTGAGTGCCAAAGAATTCATGCTTTTAAATTGTGTTGTTGGAGAAGACTCTTGAGAGTCTTCTCTTGAGAGATTTTCCCTTGGACTGCAAGGAGATCAAGCCAGTCAATCCCAAAGGAAATCAGCCCTGAATATTCATTGGAAGGACTGATGCTGAAGCTGAAGCTCCAATACTTTGACCACCTGATGTGAAAAACTGACTCATTGGAAAAGGCCCTGATGCTGGGAAAGATTGAGGGCAGGGATAGAAAGGGGCGGCAGAGGATGAGATGGTTAGATAGCATCACTGACTCAATGGACATGAATTTGAGCAGTCCATGGGGTTGCAAAGCGTCACACACAGCAGAGTGACTGAAAAACAACAAAAGTTCAATGTAGCTTCTTCGACACGGTTAAGAATCTCTGGATTTTGGCATAAAAAGACACCTTGAGGTCACCCCCTTTCACTTTGCATGGTCCAGCCCCTTCTTCTCAGAGAGGTGGGAGCAGGGCTCTCACAGGCAGGGAGCCCTCTGCCCTGTGATGTGGGAACAGGAGTGATCGTGACAGAGGAGACACCCTGCCATGGAGCTGCTCGCTCTCAGTGGGCATCCACTTGGGCACGTGTGCAGATGGAAACATGATTGACTTGAAGAGCTGTCCTTTCCATCTGGGGCAGCTGGAATTCTTGTCTTCTGATTTGAGTGGGGTGGCCTCTGTGCTCCAACAGACCTGCCCATGACAGCCCTTGTCATCAGGAGGATGTTTTGAAGGTCTCAGTGATAGAAACTTTCTTCCGGATTCTGTTTCCTTCCTAAAGGGGGCTGGGAAGAGGGTACACTTTATATGTCTTTTCTGTAAGGAGTGGCGTATTTTCTAAGGTTTCTCTTCAGCCCTCTAAGTTTTTACACTTTATCTCTCTGTGTCCCATTCACACCTCTGCTTGGCTCAGCCACAGGCTTGTGGCCCAAGGGCCACCAACAGCAAAAAAATAAATAACAACATCAAAAGGCCCCATGCATCAAGGTCGATTCAGTCGTGTCCTACACTTTGCAACCCCATGGACTGTAGCCCACCAGGCTCCTCTGTCCATGGGATTCTCCATGTAAGAATGCTCAAGTGGGTTGCCATTCCCTCCTCCAGGGGACCTTCCTGACTCTGAGATCAAACCCACATCTCTTAATTCTCCTGCACTGGAAGGCAGGTTCTTTACCAAGGCTTCGCATCAGCTTAATCAACCTCCCAACCTGTCCTGGGCAAACCTTTGTACAAGTTTTGTATTCTGCCAACAAACAACCAAAAATATAGCCACTGAAGTTTTTTCCTTAAAAAAAAATTTTTTTTTTCATGTATTGTGGAGGCGCCTGAGATTCTCCTGGTTCTAAATTGACAAATAACATAATCAAATACAAGTTGGATATCTGCTGTGTGAACCGGGGCGAATTACTCTGTCTCTGGGCTTCACTTTGTTTCTTCTCTGCTATTTATTTTTCTTAGCCCTGTGCCTGGCTTTCAGAAAGCATTTTAGTAAGCATTACCTATTATTATAATATTACATACCATTTTATTTAGTCGTCACAGGAACTTTATGAAGCTCAGAGAAATCAAGTAATTTGCTCAAGTTCCAGGAGGCAGTAAGTGATGGAGTCTGAATAGGGAACCAATCTTCTGACCTGAGTGAGGTGGCCTCTGTGCTCCAACAGACCTGCCCATGACAGCTCTTGTCATCAGGAGGATGTTTTGGAGAAGGTCTCAGTGATAGAAACTTTCTTCCGGATTCTGTTTCCTTCCCAAAGAGGGCTGGGAAGAGGGAACCCCAGTGTGTATTCTGGATCTGAGTCTCCTCACCCCAGATTCAGGAACTCCCTGAAGCCCCTGCCTCCAGGGCCCTTTCCTTCTGGGCAGTCTTGTGGGCCTCAGTGTGAGGATCAGCGGGATCCTAGACTCTGGAGGTGTTTGAGGAACATGCCCCTCCTCCACCCCTGCCCGGGGTTTGGACCATTTGCCAATGCCTACAGGGCCTCAAGCACAGATTCTAGGCTCCCTACCTTGGCAGGCAACCTCCCGCTCATCAGCTCTCACTTTCTTCATGCTAGGGTGGCTCATGTGCACACAATTACTCAGCAAGATTTATGGAAGGCCCTGTGTGAGACCTGACAGGTTTTATTTCATGGGTGATGAGAAAGGTGGCCCTTCCCAGTGAGAGGCCACCATTCTTGAACCAGTCTCACCAACTTGAGTTCTGGAGGGCCCAAGGGGTGGCGCAGGCAGGATTTTATTGGCCTACAAATGGGCAGCTTGGCGGCTCCTCGTTTTCCCCTTCATTCACAGACGTGACAGTGGAGTCTGTGCCCAGATGCCTATCAGAGACTCATCTGACCACAGTGGGTACCCCAGGAGAGAGCACACAGTGGCGTCTGTGCCCAGATGCCTATCAGAGACTCATCTGACCACAGTGGGTACCCCAGGAGAGAGCAGTCAAAACTTGGGTGAAAGAAATGGAATTCACTGAAACTAGGAAGAGCTGTGGAAAACAGGACCTTGGTGTAGGTTCATCTGGAATGTGTGTCGCCTCAGGAGGTGTGCAGAGCAATGGCCTCAAGAAAAGTGAGGTGGGGTGGAGCAGGGAAGGGTCTGTGTGCCCGGAAATCCACCCCAACGCGAACATGGCCAGACGCAAACACCTACCACAAATGTCTCCTTAGAGGCCCCCACGAGTTTATTATTCAATCACTCAGTTTGTTGGCTTGCTAGTCTTACTCAAGAAAAGATGTAGACAGTTTCCACCATCCTTCCATAGACCACAGCTAAATGACCAGGTGGGAAACTGCCTGACCTAACTACCAATCAGCTCGTGAACCTTCCAGACAGAGCAGGATTTGTAGCAGAGGACTTAGCATCATTCTCCCCACAACCACCCCCCCTGCCCCCAACAGAGAAGCAAAGACCTTCACCCTTGACCTTGGCACTCCCTTGTTGCTTGCTTCTCTTCCGCCACACCTAGGCTTGATATTATTTATCTTGGGTCTTCTAGTGAATATTGGTTGGATTTTAATTTGTATGAAGTACAATTTAGGAGACCCAGGCCTTGCAAGTTTCAGACCTCCTCAGGTGTGGGTAAGTGTGTGTTAAAGTAAAGCTCTCGGCTTGTCTCATGGTTGAAAGTTCTCTAGAAGCCTCTAAGCTTAATCTGAGGAATCGAGTAGGTTGGTTAGCCCCTATCTGATGGGTTTTTATCAAAACATGATAAAACAGGGTCATGAAAAATGGTAGACTGAGTTTGTTATGGTTCTGTGCTGTGGTCTGTACAGGTAAACCAGGCCATAACTCACTGCCGTGTGATAGTTTTTATTAGTCTGTTTTAGTGCTGTTCTGAGGAGTGAGGGGAATTGCCCCAGACAACAGATGTGAGAGACTTTTTTTCTTTCTGCCTGTCCTGTGGACAGGCCTAAGGCTCCAGGCCGGTGACTCATTGTTGTGGTATTATATGCCTCAAGATTAAGTGTGTGCTGTGGGAAGTGTGGGGCAGGATTTATCAGGGAGAGTTCTTCCTTTGAAGTATCAGGGCAGGCTACTTTGCTGATGGTTTCTGGAACTCGGCCAAACCCCAATACGCTGTGAAAATCACCGTCTTAGGCTTTCTTGGCACATGAGCGCATTTGCACTTGATTCTCAGACCTCCACGGCTTTCTGATGTTTCTGAGGTGCGCGTTCTTGGGAACCAGGGCCCGGGGCCAGATTGTAACCCTGCCTGTGTGTGCCCCTTCACACGCCCCATCCAAACACAGTTTTGATGGCTCCAGATATGGCTGGTGACACCAACTTGAGTAAGCACATCCTGGAGTTCCAGCATGCAGGCTGGCTTCGAGTGGCTTTTAAGCATTTATATATGAATTTCTCTAACCTGCATTTCCTGCTGCCCTGCCTCCACTCGCATAATGTTGATGCTCAAGGCTTTTCATGGCAGCAGTGCCTCCCGCAACAACGCGTCTTGCCTTTCCAGCTTGAAACTACCAATACGCGTGTGGAGAAAAACCTCAGTGATGCTACCAATAAGCAAATTAAAAAAAAAATCCATCTCTCTCTAGTGAAAAATCCATCATCAATTTGCCTGCATCTCCCTCCTCTCATGTCATAACAGTTATTAATTTTGAGAACAAAGGACATAAAATGCTAATTATGTTAGGTTCCCAGACACCCTTCCAGAGGTTAGTCTATCAGCCACACTTCTCATCACCCAGCTATGTGTCAGAAAGAGCTCCCTCGTAAATGCAGATTTCCCAATCCACTCCCCATTTCAGGTTTCCCTCCAGCCTGGGAACCAGACTCTGCCCTTCCTGATTTAAATCTTGCCAACATGTGTTGGAGAATCTGGATGTAACCTGGCTGAGCACCTCTCTTTCTTTCAGCTTTCTGAGTGGGCAGACCCTTTAAAAAAAGGCAACTTGATATGACTGAACTTGAATCTTCGAGAGGGCCCAGGAAGCTGACAGGTCCATGTTCATTGACCTCTTGGTTGAAAACATAATTGAATGCGGTTGCAGGTTGGGTGCTGTTGGGTATTGAATTGTGTCTCCTCTTCCATTTATATGTCTAAGTCTTAACCCTCAGGCCCCTAGAATGTGACCTTTTCCGCAGATGGGGTCTTTGCAGAAGTTATCAAGAGAAAATGAGGCCATTAGGGTGGACCCTAAACCAAGACAACTGTCCTTGTGAAAATGGGCAATTTGGAGACAGACCCACACACAAGGAGAATGCCATGTGAACGTGAAATGGCCATCTACAAGTCAGAGAGGGAAGCATGGAACAGATCCTTCCCTCACAACCCTCAGAAGAAACCAACCTTGTCACCTCCTCGATTCTGGATGTCTAGCCTCTAGAACCAAGAAAATAAATTTCAATTTTTTAAGGTACTCAGGCTGTGGTCTTTTATTACAGTAGCTCTAGCAAACGAATACAGGGACCTTGGGCAGAGACGAACATGAAGGAAGTTTGTAAGGGAGCACTCTTGGGGTAGGCGCCTGTGGAAGAGACGAGAAAGAAGCAGCCCTGGGAAGAGGGGCTTGTGGAGAGTTGGTGTCTCAGCAAAGACCTCCGCTAACTCACTCCATGGGATGCACTGTATCTGGGATGGCCCTTTGTGGCTGGGACATGAGTCTTACCCTCTGTATGCCCCTGTCAATCCGTCACTAAGTGAAGAGGTGTGACCTCAGTTGAGGCAGTTTTCTTCAGCCAAGGCAATTCCTGAAGAGGGCCCACAGTTACAGATGATTTTACATCCTTTACCCCCTTCTTATGGCAGCCCTGTGACACCTTCTTAGCTGGCCTTCTTCATCCATTGGCTGTTTTCCAGAAATACTTATTGGGCACCAGCCATGGACAAAGCCTCCCTGGTGAAAGAATCCTCCTGCAAAGCAGGAGGCCCAGGTTCTATCCCTGGGTCTGGAAAATCCCCCAGAGAAGGAAATGGCAAACCCATTTCAGTATTCTTGCTTGGAGAATCTCATGGACAAGAAGGAGCCTCATGGGCTACAGTCCATGGGGTCGCAAGAGTCAGACACAACTGAGCGACTAATGCTTCACTTCAACAATGGACAAGAGTTTTTAGAACATATTGTGGAGGGAATGTGCGTGCATGCTCAGTCACTTCAGTCGTGTCTGACGCTGTGACCCCATGCACTGTAGCCCACCAAGCTCCCCTGTCCATGGGATTCTCCAGGCAAGACTACTTGAATGGGTTGTTATGCCCTTCTCCAGGGAATCTTGCTGACCCAAGGAATGAATTCGTATCTCTTATATCTCTTGCATTGGCAGGCATATTCTTTACCACTAGTGCCACCTGGAAAGCCCAGGGGAGGGAATACTGTGAAACAAAAGAAACATTGCTGCTGAGAAAAAGTTTATCTCTACTAAGGAGTCCACTTTTACAAATAGACGTGAAGTGAAAGTCACTCAGTCTTGACCGAATCTTTGCAACCCGATGGACTATACAGTCCATGGAATCCTCCAGGCCAGAATACTGGAGTGGGTAGCTGGTCCCTTCTCCAGGGGATCTTCCCAACCCAGGGATCAAACCCAATTCTCCTGCATTGCAGGTGGATTCTTTACCAGCTGAACTACCAGGGAAGCCCACTTTTACAAATAAAGTAACTACATTGCAGGAAAAAAAAAAATCTATCAAGACTTCAGATTGGCAAGCCTAAGCCATTTCAATAAACAGTCCCCTTCTTGAATCCTGAGGTGACACTCTTGGTAGCATTCAAGTTAATGTCTTATTATTTGGAACATCATCTGACTCTAGATTGAGAAGTGATTGGTGTAAGGTCGCTTGGAAGCAGCTCCATGTGTCCTCATGGGAGGTGACTGAGCAGGATTGGTGTCTTCCACATCACTTGGCTTTTCAAATACAAAACCAGCAGTATGTTGTAGTCCTTCTGCTGAAGCATGTGGTTAGTGTAATTTCTCCATAGACAGCTGAAGTCAACAGCCCATGCGTGGTGGTTCAGCACGGGCGAGGACAAAGCGGTATGCGACAAAAGTTGTAACGAAAGACATCTGGGACTTCTCTTGGCTCTGCGCCTGGAGCCAGATCCTCAGGTTACAGGGCAAACTCCAAGGTGTGGCCTAGTCTAACAGACCAAATTCTTTTCACCTGGAAACTTTACCCACTGACCAGACCCCGTCAACTTAAGAGAACTTGTGAGAATTTTATCAAACTAAGACTGCAGTTAAGTGACTTGTAACAACCATCTTGCATAGTATTCTAGCCATCTAATGATTTCTTCAAATCACGGGCTCTTTAGGAATATGTTCCCAAATCATACTTCTGATTTCAAACTGTAAGCTGAACCCACCGTGTTTTCCTTAGTGATGCATCTGTTACAAAGGGCAGAGGGTGGTTGGAACAGGCAAAGAAGGGGCCTGGGTCCTGCCCATCCCTAGAGAGCCAGCTAGATTCTACTGCTTCGCATCTGGGCTATCTTCCCCCTGTGAGAGGGTGCCCTGAGGCCATGCTTCCTTTGGCTCACCTCAAAATCTTGAAGGGTGTTCTGTGCATTGGGCCTGTTCCCTGTTTAACTCTTAGAAAAGACAGCTATTTTTTTTTCCCCCAATACACCTGGAAAGTTTCCCTGAGAGAGCAAAAAAGGGAAGGCAGTTATGTGGTGCTGCAGTCATAGATGGGCTTAATTTGAAACTATTAGTTTCATTAGCCTTGATATTCTAATTATATCTCTGCATTTCACCCCTCTGCACTATTGCTCAAACAAGTTGGCTCAGAAAATAATTGCCATGTTCTTGCATAAAGAATATGCAAAACAAAGGGTTATTGTGCCAGGGCTGGAAGGAGTGTTTTTGATTGTTTCTTATTCCCCTCGGTGTTTTCAATAGAAGCCAACCCCAACTGTTCCGGATGGCCTCCAAGGAATTGGGAGCCATCGAGGGTAGCCCTGCCAGGGTGTGGGCTTATCCGACAGGTTTCTGACTAGTCATGGCTCTGTCAGGACTTTAGGACAATGTGTATTAAAATTCTCTTAGGCTGCTAGATAATTTGTTTTCTATTTCTCAGAGGTCCTTTCCTGGGCAGAGGTTCCTCAATGTCGCCCAAAACTCCATGGAGTGTGAGAGCCACCAGCAGATTTGACTTTCACTTTATATGTCAGAATGATGGGGCAACAATGCAACACTTTATATTTGCAAGTTGATGGGATTTTCCCTTCCCAGCAACGCAAGGGAACCTGCATCAATTCCACTTTGAAATGAGGAAAATAGGATATGAAAAAGGAAAGTAAATTTCTTAGAATTTTCCCATCCAAGATTCCATGTTGACATAGAATTCCAGAATAATGGATTATTCCAGTGCATGTCAGGAATGTCTCAACACTGAGAAGAAAAATCCTAGAGTGGTATATGCCAATAAAGGAGAACTCTGCCTCAAGGGAGACCCCTGTGCTCTAGGAGGGTCAGCCTAGGGCATTGTTTTCCGTGGTCATCAGATACACTTTTTAGATATATTAGGGTTCTGTAATCTCTCCAGCTTTGGACTTAGTGATGTTATGAAATCAAGAGACATAGAAGTCATGGCACCTAATCTTTTCATCCATCTTGTTGGACAAGAAAGGATCATACAAATGGGTAAATTAAGGGACAATATCAGATGATACCTGTGCCAAGTATCTAGGGATAGAGAGTTTCTTCTCTTGTTACCAGAACAGAGAAAGGGCAGAGAATCCCAAGCCTCACAGTACCCAGGGGAGGCTTCTTAAACGAGGAAAGAATGAACCTGTGGAGAAGAGAAGGAAGGTCTAATAGATCCTTGATTTTTGTGAGCTCCCAGTTGCACCAATTCCATGATCATATTTCATTTTTTTCATAAGCTACAGCCAAACACAAGGATTTTTTGCCTCTGCAGTGACAAGCAGAGAACCATGGGGGCGTGTTGAGATGCAGATGAAAGCAGGCTCCCTTCTAACTGAGCGGCTCACGTGTCTTCCCCTGGGTGCAGGGCTCAGATGGATGACAGAAAAGCACAGGCCAAGGACCTTCCAGGCTGCTCTCAGATAGAATCAGGGTTCTACTGTATTTAAAGATGGGGAGATTTAGTGTGAGGCACAGAGGGGTGATTGATGGAGAGTCTGGCTGGACTAAAGATGAAAGCTTGTGTAAGAAAGCTACAGAGAACCAGGTTTGCCAGGAGGGTGGTAGTTTAGTACTAAAGCGCATTGAGGTCAGGCACAATGTAATAATTCAGGGGTAATTATTAGGACTTCCCAGGTGGCTCAGCGAGAAAGAGTCTGCCCTCAATGCAGGAGACACGGGTTCAGTCCCCGGGTCAGGAAGATTCCCTGGAGAAAGAAATGGCAACCCACTCCAGTATTCTTGCCTGGGCAATCCCATGGACAGAGGAGTTGCAAAAGAGTCAGTTACAACTAAGCAACTCAACAACAACAAAATTATTTTTATTGGGCAGACTAGTGACATGCACAAAGATGTCTTGCAGACATACTTGAATGGCAATGGCACACTGAAAGAATTGGAGGGAAGATAAAACCAGAGTCAGGCAGATTAGTTAGGATGCAGGTTGTATGAGACGACAGAGACAACAGACACAGAAAACAATGGGCAAATCAGCAATATTTTGCAGATAATAGGCTTGGTGGCAAATGTACCAAGACTGAAGAAGATGATGAAAATGAAGGAGGAGGAGGAGAGAGGGTGAAGGTTTGAGTAGGACCCTTCAGCTTCGCAATACTGAGAAATGGTTTTCCACCTTCACATGTGCTGGGTGATGTTTCCTGGGCAACATACTCCATGATCTCATAGTTTTTTCATTTAAAAAATTGTGGTGAAATTCTCATAACATACAGCTTACCATCTTAACTATCTCTTGAGTATACAGTTCAGTAGTGTTGAGTACTTTCACATTGGTGTGCAAGTCATCTCCAGAATTCTCACCTTGCAAATCTGAAACCCATTAAACAACTCCCTGTCTCTCTCTCTCACCAGCTCCTGTCAACCACTCTTCTACTTTCCATCTCTCTGAGTTTAACTATTCTCATAGAGTATTTGTTTTTGTGATTGGCTTATTTCACTCAGCATAATGTCCCCAAGGTTCATTCATGTTGTTGTCGGTGTCAGAATTCTCTTCCTTTTAAGGCTGAATATAACATTCTATTGTATGTATATACCACGTTTTCTTTATCCATTCATCTGTCTACTAATGGACTGTAGGGGAACTAGGGTAAATAATGCTGCTACTAACAGACTGTGCAAAATATCTCTTCAAGACCCTGCTTTCTATTCTTTTGAATATACCAAGGAGTGGAATTATTGCATCATATGGTAATTCTATATTCAACTTTTGAGGCATTTCCATACTATTTTCCATAACAGTTGCACCATTTACATTTCCTCCAACAGTGCAAAGGATTCCAATTTCTCTACATCCTTGCCAACATTTATTTCTTTAATTCTTTGTTTTTATTTCTTTTTAATAGTAGCTGTCTTACTTGGCAGGAATTGGCCCATGGTTGGATATTAAGGATGTGTTATTTCTTTCACTAGCTATAATTCTCTCTGCCATTTAGGAAAGCATTTTGGACTACACGGGCTTATGAGTGACTCTGAAAGGGTGAGAGCGTTGGAAAAAGAAAGTGAAAATGTTAGTTGCTCAGTCATGTCTGACTCATTGTGATCCCATGGAGAGTGTTGAGTAGGCTCTAATTTGGAAAGGAACTCATTCCCACACTTTGGTATCCACTTACAAGCATCAACTTATTTGTGACACTCTTAAGTTATTGCAACATAGCAGTCAGTTTGAATTGAATTTTCAATTCATAATGGTTTCGTCTTACACACCCACTGCAAACAACACACTCTCCCTTGAATTGGCATTGCAAAAAGGAAAGAAAAAAGCAAAAAGACAACAGAAAGCCCATCACGGAATGAGATTTTACGTTGTCCCAAGTGGTTCAATCAGTGACACTTATTGGAAATAATGTCCCTCTTCATCTACAGAAACTCTGCAGCCCAAGGTTTGGAAACCAGGCCAGAGCATCTATCATTGCTCTCATGTAGGTATTTAGTGATTATATCTTGAGAGTGATTCCTACTTGTCCAAGTTGGTCACACAGTAGCATCCAGAGAAGAAAAGTTATAGCCATGAAAAATTTTAATTTTTTCTGAGGTTTCATTTACATAAATAGGTTTGCTTATTTTAAAGAAAATGTGTGTATGTTTTCCAGCAAGGAATTGATGTCTGAAGAACTGCTGTAGACCACTTAAATAGTATTCCAAGTACTCAGTGGATCTTCAGGCTCCCCAAGGGCCACAGAAAGCTGAGGATGCCAAATGCTGGCCTCCTTGACCATGATGGAGTAGCAGAAAGACAGGTCTTTGGCCAGGGCATCTGGGGACAACTTTCTCCCAGCAATTTCTCTTCAAGACCAAGGGGAAGAAGACAAGGCTTGCAGGTAAGATGATGTCAGAAAGGCCAAGAATACTCCAGTGCAGTGGTCCCCAACCTTTTTTGAACCAGGGAGTGGTTTCTTGAAAGATAATTTCTCCATGGACTCAGGGGAGGGTGATGGTTTCAGAATGGTTCAAGAACGTTACATTTGTTGTGCCCTTTGTTTCTATTATTATTACATTGGACCCACCTCAGATCATCGGACATTAGATCCTGGAGGCTGGGGACTCCTGCTCTAGTGAATTCTCTGTCTGAAGGATTCTCAATATTGCTCTACCTGAGTACTTCGTGTCTGTAGTCAACAATGGATTGGACATTGGAACACGTACATCACCATATGTAAAATAGATGGCCCAGGCAGGTTGGATGCATGAAGCAGGGCACTCAAAGCGGGTGCTCTGGGAAAGCTCAGAGGAATACGGTGTGATAGAGGTAGTGGTTCCGGGAATGGGGGGGACACATGTATACCCGTGGCTGATTCATGTTGATGTATAGCAAAACCATCACAATATTGTAAAGAATTATCCTCCAATTAAAATAGATTAATTAACTGAAACACACACAAACAATGCATTAGATAATTACAATTAGCAGTTTTTTGTTTGCTTTTGTCTTCAACTTCCAGTTTGAGTTTTTAAAAGAGACCTGAACACACCCAGAAACTCAAGGCTGAGCATTTTACAGCAAGATTCGGGGCTGCGAGATGGTGACAGTCCTGAGAAATCCTTCCGTTACTTACCTAGTGTTCAGAACCAGCTGAACAGCAAACAGAAGGGAGAGTTTCTGTGCTTGCTGGGCTCCTTCTCCTGTGTGGGGAGTGTCACCAGCCTCCCAGCCCCACAGACGGCCTTCCTTCTTGCAGAGGCAGCCTCCCCCGCTCTCCCACATGCAGCTCTCCATCGGATTGCTTTTCAAAAACTGCTTGAAAATTTCCTCTACCCAGTTTTTCCTTTTCAAACTTATAATTTCCTATGGGAAACCATTCCGGAGAGGAATGGTGAATGCACACTCAAGAACCACTGCCCTGGAGAAGTGGTACAGGGCAGTGGCTAAGAGAGAGGGGGGTTTGGGTCAGACCACCTGTGTTCAGATCCTGAGTGTCCCCCTTACTTGCTGTGTGACCTTAGGCAAGCCACGTGACCCCTCTGGGCCACAGGTTCCACCTCTATGAAATAAGAGGAGTCATACTGCCCACCCCCAGGGTTGCTGTGAACACTAAAACGTGGGGCGCTCTTGGAAGAGGGCCGGCACACTCTTACAAGGATGTGCCCTGTAAGTTATCATCGCCCTCCTGGGCCCTGAGCTCTATTTCCTCTGTCCAGCTCACATGGGGGCAAGTTCAAAACCCAGCACTGTGACTTCCACTTAACTCATACTTTTAATCTCTTTGGGTTCTGTTGGAGTGAAGACTTAAGGTTTATTTGCTCTTGAAGTCCTTAACATATTGACTGCCTAACTATGAAATGGCCTCTTCAGCCTCCTCTCGAGTTATCCTCCTGTTTTTCACTTTCTCTCTTTTCACCTTTTCTGTTTCTTTTTTTTTTTTTAATTTCTTCTTCTCATTATTTTTTAAACAATTTTATTTTATTTTGGCTTCATCATGCGACATGTGGAACCTTTGTTCCCTGACTAGGCATTGAACCCGCCTTACCTGCATTGGAAGCACGGAATCTTAACCACTGGACCACTAGAGAAGTCTCTCTTTTCCCCTTTTCTTTTCATCTCCCTTCTTCTTTTTTTGCTCTCATACTAGAAAGTATTGCAACCTCTCCTGTTCCTTTATGGAGAAGGCAATGGCACCCCACTCCAGTACTCTTGCCTGGAAAATCCCATGGACCCAGGAGCCTGGTAGGCTGCAGTCCATGGGGTCGCTAAGAGTCGGACACGACTGGGCGACTTCACTTTCACTTTTCACTTTCATGCATTGGAGGAGGAAATGGCAACCCACTCCAGTGTTCTTGCCTGGAGAATCCCAGGGACGGTGGGGCCTGGTGGGCTGCCGTCTATGGGGTCACACAGAGTCGGACACGACTGAAGCGAAGAAGAAGAAAGAAGAAGAAGAAGAAAGCAGAAGGAGGAGGAGGAGGAGGAGGAGGAGAAGGAGGAGGAGGAGAAGGAGAAGGAAAAGAAGAAGGAGAAGCAGGAGAAGCAGGAGAAGCAGAAGAAGAAGCAGAAGAAGAAGCAGAAGAAGAAGAAGCAGAAGAAGAAGCAGAAGAAGAAGAAGAAGAAGAAGAAGATACTTTCTTTACTTGAAAATTGTAGAAATTATTTTAGCTTTTTTTTTTCAAATATGCTGGGTTTTTTTCCTTTCTAGGAAAGGAAATATTGCTGCACACACAATAATGTGTATTTAATAATGTGCATATTTAATAACATATAAAACTGTATATTTATACATTCAGTTCAGTTTAGTTCAGTCTCTCAGTCGTGTCTGACTCTTTGCGACCCCATGGACTGCAGCATGCCAGGCTTCCCTGTCCATCACCAACTCCCAGAGCTTGCTCAAACTCATGTCTATAGAGTCGGTGATAGCATCCAACCATCTCATCCTCTGTCATCCCCTTCTCCTCCCACATCTTTCCCAGCATCAGGGTCTTTTCCAATGAGTCGGTTCTTCACATCAGGTGTCCAAAGTACTGGAGTTTCAGCTTCAGTATCAGTCCTTCCAATGAATATTCAGGACTGATTTCCTTTAGGATGGACTGCTTAGATCTTCTTTCAGTCCAAGGGACTCTCAAGAGTCTTCTCCAACACCACAGTTCAAAACCTTATACATAGATCTACTTTATCTTTGTTTAGAATTAGCCTATTCTGAGAGCCAAAGGCAGCCATGGTGGCCCAGGAAGTTCTGGCAAGAGGAGTCTGATGGCTTTTATGGAGTCTCTGACATAATCTCTTAAGAGTCTCGAGACTCTTGCCTGCCCCTCCCTGTACCGCGTACCCCAACCCCTGCAGGGTCAGTCAGGCCCTGCTCCAGGATTCTTGGAGGTCCTGCCACTCCACATGCCCTTGGGCCTGTGAGGAGCCCTGCTGGGCCAGCACCACCTCACTCAATGTGCACAGCCCGCAGGCTGGGTGCCATGGCAACTGTCCTCACAAGCGTACACAGGTGGCTAGGTAAGGCGGTAACAACAGCCCTCGGTGCTGTCACAGGGCTGTGCCAGGCAGACAGCCAGGCTTGCATAACCTGGTGCCCACTCCATCCTGGGGCCCCCAGTTGGGGGAAGACCTGGGCTGTTGAGCTGGGTCAGCTGAGACACAGCCCCAAGAAACCACAGTGCTGGGAAGGAGAGGAGGACGGCAAAGCTCTCCGGGGGTTTCCAGGCCAGGTCAGTGCAGAAGCATCTCAATGACTCAGACTTCTTGTTGCAAACCAGGAGCCCTGCTGGGGAAATGAGCCCTTGAGCAACCCTACGACAATCGCGCCTTTCTGCAAGGTGGTGGCTGTGTTGCCAGCACAGCTGGGACACGAAGCTCATGCTCACTTGCACAGTCTTGTTTGAAGTAGGCCTGGCTGGGGTCTGTTCTCCTTCTTGGTTTCTAATAAATTTAACTTTGCCCTTCATTTGGCCAGATAGCTTCTCTTTTTCCATTACTCCTTGCTCCTCCCCTTTGCCCTGCTTTTAAGAATCAAGGACATTGGATTCCTTGTTTGTACCCTGAGAATGCAAGGTGGCTCTTAAAATACTGGATAGATATGATACATCTTCCTGAAGCTTCAGTTCCAATTGTTGTGTCTGACTCTTTGCGAGCCCATGGACTGCAGCACGCCAGGCTTCCTGTCCTTCACCATCTCCCAGTGTTTGCTCAGACTCATGCCCATTGAGTCAATAATGCTATCAGTTCTAAGTGCATAAGTGATAAAATAACATTTATATGTTAAAATATGTGGACTTATTACAGCAAAGTGGGAGAGTTCCACAGGCTTTCAGGTGAAACTTTAGACTACGGAAGCTATTCTCTTGCTGAAGGCCTTTGGGCTGAACTTCTGGGTGACGTGTGACTCAACCTGTCCTTGGGAGATTTTGGTGAGAAAATCTGAGAGGTGCCCCTTGTGACTTGGTGATCCCTGATCTTGGCTGTCTCTACACCTGTTCTTCAAAGAGCAGAGATTTCTTGTGGACCACATGCCCAGCAAAATTGAGAGACGAGGATTTGGAGAAAAGCTGAACAGATCCCAACCTGACACAACTTTGGACGCATAATTATGTCATCATATTACTCTTACCACTGTAGTCAGTGTTGATTTGATGTAATGAAAGAAATACAGATGGCGCAGAGACAGTGGTGACATCAGCTTGTCTTTACTTTGAGAACCAGTAATCTTCAGGATGGTTCTATTGAATCACGTAATTTTAATCTTCTGCACTTTTCAGAGCATATAAACTCACAAGTGTGTGGATTTATATTCCAAAAATGTGTGTTCATTTATGATTATATTCTGTCCACATGTAGCTATACTGTACCAATAACTTTTTAACATGTGGGAAAATTACCAAGAGGGCAAGTGGGAGGGTCGGCACAGGGTACCAGGGAGCTGATAACTCTGGGTGGTTCACGTATCACTTGAATGTTTTTTGTTTTAGCAAGCTCTCGATACTTCCTTTGGCCACGCCTACTAGCCAGTTATGGGCTTCCCTGGTGGCTCAGTGGTAAAGAACATGCCTGCCAATGCAGGAAACGCTGTTTCAATCCCTGTCAGGAAGATCATCTAGAGAAGGAAACGGCAACCTGCTCCAGTATTCTTGCCTGTAAAATCCCATGGATAGAGGAGCCTGGTGGACTACAGTCCACGGGACTGAAAAGAGCTGGACACAACTTTGTGACTAAACAACAGCAACAACAACTAGCCAATAATGCCCTGAGGTTCGGTTGTAGATTTTCACTGGAGAGGAAGAGTACCCCTCAGTGACAGGGAGGATTGGCAGGCACTCCATTGATGAGCTGGGCAAATGCTGGCACCTTCACCTTCTGTAGACCTGGGAATTCTGCAGACAGCCTGCTGCTACGATGGATCCTGTGCACAGAGGTATCTCATTCCTGGTTCTTGCCCTCCCCCACCCCCACCCAGCAAAGCTCTAGTCTTGGGGACGTGGCTCTTGGAGAGTAAAAGGATACATGCTGAGCTTCCAACTTTTCAGTCATTTACTATTTAACTTGATCTTGGGAAGAAACTTAATTTTTTGGAGTATTATTTTGTTTGCTGGGGGGATATGATATCTACCTTAACAGACAATGATTTTCTTCTGTTTTTTTTTTTTTTTTAATTTTTTATTGGGGTATAGTTGCTTTACAGTGTGGTGTTCGTTTCTACTGTACGATGAAGTGAATCGGCTCTAGGTACACATATACCCCCTCCCTCTTGAGCCCCTGCCCCACCACCTGTGATTGTCTTTAAATGAGATAATACATATGTATCAACTGAGCACAGAGCCTTGTGCATATGTGGCTCAGCTGGTAAAGAATTCGCCTGCAATGCAGGAGACCTGGGTTTGATCCCTGGTTAGGAAGATCCCCTGGAGAAGGGAAAGGCTACCCACTCCAGTATTCTGGCCTAGAGAATTCCATAGACTGTATAGTCCATGGGGTGGCAAAGAGTCGGACACGACTGAGTGGCTTTCACTTCACTTCACTTCACTTCCAACAATAGGTGAGCCAAAAATCCTCTACCTAAAACTCCAGTCAAATAGCAGACTGAATTCCCGCATATTCTGAAGGCAGGAGAGAGCGTGTCATCTACAGACACCCCGTGCCTGGTCACCGCTCTTGTGATTTACCAGTGAGACCCAGGGATGAGGCATTAGAGTAATTCCATTCTAAAACTTCTGCTCAGCAAAAGTACAGCCATCTTTAAGTTGGTAAATAAGCTCAAAGGACTTTAATTTGCCCTGTGAAGTGTGGATTGCACCAGTTTATCTTTAGAGAAGGCATGCTGCCACCTCCATAGCATCAGTAACGAGGCCGCTGCCGTCTGAGAGCGGCTCCCTCCTGATTGCAGGTGGAGCTGCGGGCCACACAGCGGTGATTCATCTTCCATTTAGTTATCTCAGTGGCTCCCTTGGTTGGTCATTGCTGCCGCAGAGAAGGGCAGTGGCAGAGAAGAAGGGGTCGGAGGGGGGGATAATAGCACGCCGGGCTCACTGCTGTGTTTTGTAAAACCATTACTCTCTATTACCCCCACTTCTGCATAATATTTTCTACTCAATTAATTCCTGGAGATATCACCAGAACTTGATGTGTGCATACTGAATAAGCTTGGGATTTTTTTTTATGTTGTTATTTGTCTACATAATATTTTTGCAGACAGCAGTAATATGTTAATTTTTCATTGGGGACATAGAATAGCTGTCCTGAAGCTATCCTTTTTTGATTTGGTTCATCCGTTCTTATCACAAATGCCATTGGCAATGAGGCTCAAGAGCTCATCCCACTCCAGCATATTTTTCTGCGTTGAATATGGAGAGGTTCACTCATCTTCTGGTTTCCAGTACTTTATAGAAAACATAGGGATGAGAAGTGATCACTGGAGAAGACAAACTTGTTGAGACCCCCGACGTGGTGTCACTATGGCAGATAAAACATGGTGGTGGGCACCCAAGACCTCGGGCATTGGGGCATTGATGTCCTTCCTTGGTTTCACTGCCCAGTAATGTAGGATGCTGTAAGTTTGATAAACTCTTACCAAACCTAAGCTGTTGGGTGCTGATATGAAATCCATTCTACAGGTGCCAGAGGAGCAGATCGGACACAGCTGGGTGTTCCCATTCTCTCTGGAAAGCCAGAGGGACTGAGTGTGAAGATGGGTCATTCATTCACCCCCAGCCTCTGGGCACGGTCCTTGCCGGTCTTCCTGGTAGACCTCTGCAACAGCTGTTTGGAGGATCGAGCCCATAGACATCAAAGTTGACACAAAGACCACCAACCTCATTGCCAGTCATTCCTCCGTGATAGATTTTTTGCTCTTTCGTCTCTTGCTCAGTTGCTAAAGTCAAGTCTTTCTTCCAGTTCTTGAAGGACTCATCAGAGCCTGAGAAGTCCCGGGCAGCACGTTCGCCCACATCACCCTCTCCTTACCGGGCAGATTTCTCCTTTGAGTCAGGAAAGCAAGCAGGTTTTCTCTCGGAGATCCTCTCAGTGTCCTTCTGGGCTCTATTAAGGTACTGGCTTAGGTCTCGGAAGAATTGTTTAATCCTCTGAGCAGTTAGTACCTTTTTAAAATTCAGACATCTTTCAGACCCTGGCCTGCGTAGCCCTCTGAAGTGCTTTTGTCAGGACGGTTTATCAGTCTTAGATCATGTTTTGCCAGCTGCTCAGGCCAGCAGCACAGAGAAAGCATCTGGTTCAGAGGCTCGCATTTTTATCTGAGTAAAATCTCTCTGAAAAGACCTCAGAATATAAAGAGCCAATCAGTGCATGATGTCAGAATGTTTACCGTTTTTCTCTCCTGGGGACATTTTCTTGGCATCCCGGTCTGACCTTCTAGGTGTGTCTAATTGTTCTAAAGGCCCAGCTGTGTGAATTTGAGTTGCCTGCAGAAAAAAACAAAAAGCCATATCTTCCAATGTCAGGGAACAATCTTAAACTTCTCTCTTAGTCCTCACCGTTGAATTTCTGCGAGGCCTCTGACTTTAAAGCCTTTTGGCAACTAATAGAAAGCCCTATTTTCTCGTTAGCCTCAGAGGCTGGCTTTTGATATCTTTGAACTTGTCCTGAAGAACAAGGACCAAGTAGAACAGGTCTCATCACTTAGACGTTTAAGCACTTTCCATTCACATCTCAAAGCTAAAAGGGAGGGAAAAAAGAGAAGAAAAGAAATCTTTTCTGACTCTTCCCTTTGTGGATGCCCATGTGACCCGTTCCTGCAGGCTTTTGTGGGGACGTTGTAGCCAAAGATAGTTTCACCTCTGACAGCAATTTTGTTGAGACACAACAGACTCATTTTTCTGGAGCTGAAATAATTATTTCAGCATTGATGTTCAAGACGCCCTCTGAGACCGATCTCAGGGAGGGAGGGAGGAAGCTACTATTTTTAGTTATGAAAAATACCAACATAAGATGAAGAGACTCAGATTGTGGCTAAGACTCTACTGTTTTTTCAAGATATTCAAGATTAGTAATGTCAAAGACAGTCACTAAGCAATAGGAACAGCCCTCTGGGCAATGTCTGACACCATCCAGTACTCAAGTGATGCAAGCATGCTGCCAAGGCCCATCCAGGGGAGATGCTTTTATGGAGAACCTTCCTCCTGAGAACTACCTTCTTGAGTCAGTAGACTACAGTCCCTCTCCCTACCTCCTCATGCCTCGTGGAAAGCATTCAAGGTGTGTGAGGCTGGGGGACTCAGCTCCAAGCCTTGGGACTGCCTTCAGCTGGCAACTTTCCCCATCACTGCCTGCCCCATTCCTACTGCTTCTAGAGATGGCCTCTCCTCTGGCTTTGGAGACCAGCTCCAACACTGCTCGGACAGTGATTCAGACATCAGTCTTCCCTTACTGACCTGATGAAACTGCTGGTAAAGCACTTGCAAAGTATTGAGTTGGCCAAACAGTTTGTTCAGGTTTTTCCATTACCCGAACAAACGGTTTGGCCAACTCAAAAATAGCCCATTCTCAATCATCAGGACTCACACAAGGAAGCAAGGGCATGGAACAAAACTAGTGTTCAACCAACTAGCAGTCACTCCCCAAACCTTTTGCTTTTGAATGGCTGTTTTTTATTGGCAGAGTAGGATCCTTTCTAACATCAGCGTGCATACAACCCAACCTGTCCTTTCTCAGACTTTCCACTGGATATCATTTTCATTTTTGCAGTTGTTAAGAGTCAAAGAAGGCTCTTGGAAACATTTATCTCAGGAGTGCTGTGTCAGTTAAAAGTAACAGAAAACTCAAAAAGGCTTAAGCAGGAGAAGGAATCTATCAGTGAAAAGTAGTCAGGCCTTCAGGAATGATGGACTTTGAGGCTCTGATGATGTAATCATGACTATTACTGTCATCATCACATTTTGACTTCATCTTCCTGTTAATTTAAAACTCTCAATTTCATGTAATTGCTTGGAGTTAGCTTAAAATCTGATAAGCAAGAAGAGTGACTATCCCCCTGACAGACACCTCAGAAAAAATCTCAAAGTATCTCACTGGCCCTGGTAGGGTCACATGCTCATCCTAAGCCAGTTAGTGAGGAATACAGTGATTTCTTTGGGTGGCCTGGGTCACATGTCACAATGACCCTGGGGTAGAATCATCTCTCCTGAAACCACATGGACTGAAAATAGGAGGTGAATGAGTTTCCAAATGAAAATGGAGACTGTTTCCACAGGAAAGAAAAGTGGAAGCTGAGTGTGACAAAGGGCACTGCGCATCCATTATTGGCACAGATACCTCTAAGCAACCACGCCTTTTCAAGTGGTGCTGACTTCATGACAGACACTGGACTGAGTCTGCGTGTAGGGAGAGGAGAGGAAGGGAGGCATGGAGGAGCATACAGCAGCGTCTTTGCCACTGAGGAACTTGATGTCTGACGTTTTGCTTAGGCCAACACGTCTGTGTCCATGGCAGATGTCAAGATTTTATTAATGGGTCCTTCTTGTTGAGCCTGGAGACAGTGTCGGAATTCTTCCCATTACTGTACTCCGGGCAGCTGCCATAAACCAACAGTGACCATTATATGAGATTGATCGGTATTTGGTGAATTGGACCAAATAAACAATCTCTTTCAAGTGGGTTCGGGTAAATGGGCTGGATGTAAGTTGGAGTGAGATGACTGATCAGCAGTTGACCACCAGTCATTAGTCTGGAAACCCCTGAAGCTGGGAGAAGGCAGTAACTAGTTGACTGTACTTCACAGCTTACAGACATCTAGCTTCTACCAAGTAGGTCAATGAGCGCATGACAATAATTTCTTTTCAAAGGGTCTAAAATAATATTAGCTGAGAATAACAGTGGGTAACTAGGTTTACTTTTGTGTTTTTGCAGTTCTGTTGGGTAATCTCTTTGTGCATATGTATGCCAAGTTATTTCAATTGTGCCCGACTCTTTGTGACCCCGTGGACTGTAGCCAGCCAAGCTCCTTTGTCCATGGATATCTATATGGGATGGGTCAAAGAAAATTCTTATTTTGACACAACTGAAGCAGAAGTCATCTAGCTCTCTACTCTCAGTGTTTAGAACTCATACTTAGTTCATTACCGGTAGAGTAAAATGCCAAATCTGCCACATATAGTGGTACATGAGGCCAGGAAGAAGGATATAGAGTACAAAATCATGACAAGATGCACAAATATTTTGGAGACTGATGCTTTCTCAAAACTCTGAGGCCAACCCTGAAGACGTGTTAACTGAAAGAATATGATGTGATGAACTAAAATGGTCTTAAATGTTAGAAGTAACCACTTCTTAACTCAACTAGTCAACAAATTCAGTCAACAAACATTTACTGAGCTTCTATCATGTGCAAAATATTCTTAAATGTTTTGTGAGATACAAAGAGGATAAACTCACCCCCTTTCAAAGAAGAGGGAAACAACCAAATTGAAGGTACAAGATTTACACAAATGAAAATTTAAATAACAATAAAGTACTTAACAATAGAAAGCAATAATTATTGAGAGATGAGTAATCAGTAAGTGGTTAATTACCAATTGGAGTATATGAAGAATAATATGGGAGATTTTTTAGGAAGGTGTGATCAATTCAGCCTGGAGAATGAAGAACCTCATTACTAAGGAAGGGGGAACTGGCCTTCATCTTGGAAGTCAGGATTGGTTTTGGAAGCCAGTTTTGGTGGCGAAAGCAGCCTACAAAAAAAGCAAGATGAGTGGAAGGAGCAAACTATATTTGAACCAGAATGAGTAAATAGATTTGTCTAGAGTTGACATTTTGTGTAGAAAAGTGGAGGGTAGATGAGGTTTTAAAAATATAGAGTTGGTGTAAGACATTATAGAAAAACCTGAATGAACAGTTTCAGTTCAGTTCAGTTCAGTCTCTCAGTCATGTCTGACTCTTTTCGACTCCATGAATCGCAGCACACCAGGCCTCCCTGTCCATCACCAACTCCTGGAGTTCACTCAAACTCACGTCCATAGAGTCGGTGATGTCATCCAGCCATCTCATCCTCTGTCGACCCCTTCTCCTCCTGCCCCCAATCCCTCCCAGCATCAGAGTCTTTTCCAATGAGTCAACACTTCGCATGAGGTAGCCAAAGTACTGGAGTTTCAGTTTTAGCATCATTCCTACCAATGAACACCCAGGACTGATCTCCTTTAGAATGGACTGGTTGGATCTCCTTGCAGTCCAAGGGACTCTCAAGAGTCTTCTCCAATACCGCAGTTCAAAAGCATCAATTCTTCGGCGCTCAGCCTTCTTCACAGTCCAACTCTCACATCCATACACGACTACTGGAAAAACCATAGCCTTGGCTAGACGGACCTTTGTTGGCAAAGTAATGTCTCTGCTTTTTAATATGCTGTCTAGGTTGGTCATAGCTTTTCTTCCAAGGAGTAAG